>NW_015113151.1:249640-284646 GCF_001443285.1 Poecilia latipinna | reverse complement strand
GGAAACAGAATCGGCAGGAAAAAACCTGATCGACACATCTCTACTTCTTAAGCAAGTAAAATTGGCTTCAAATATAAAATAACTCACGCAGAAAATTATAGTCTTAAATACTCTGTTTATAATCAACATAAAAATAGACACACAGTTGTGTTGCCTTGATTTTCTGTTTAGATGTTTTCTGAAACAGTTTCCTGTTTCATCATATGTGCATATAAAAACAACACATCCTCATAAACAGTAAAGTTCTTTATCACGTAAAGAGCTTTTTCACTTCAGGGTGAAGCTGTGTTCTTTCAATTTCCTCAGTGTTGCTATAGAGGAAAATGTCTTCACTGTACAGTTTATAGGCTCAGACCAAGTCTTAGGTTTTCTAATCAACACATAACCAGATGACTTCTTATTAACAGTTTTGTGGTTTTAATGACATTCAGAGCATTATATACAGATCACCAGCCAGGATTCCTGGCTTCCTATTGACCCTGATCTCCATCAGAGGTTGTGCTTTAAACACTTTGTTGGATTTGAGGTCAGTACCGATGCTTCACATAAAATTCATTGGTTTGCTCCTCGGCAGCTCATTATGTAGTCCCTGAGCCGAGCCAATCATTGTTCATCCAATGTCACTAAGCACCAGCAGACGCTAAATCCTTTTTTTTCCCAGGATTATGTAACCTCACTTGGCCAGTCAGCCAACTCAAAACATGTCCTGAAGCTAGAATTTCTGAATCAATAAAACTCAGAAGTGGGGAAACACTTGTGAGCTGTCAGAGCTTCTGAAGACCGCTGTGAGACTTTTCTGGAGTAGACTCATTTTTCTTTTTAAAAAGGTTTTTGAGCTTTAAAGTTTTCTTACTTTTGTCCTTCTCTTTGTTCTTCTCGTCTCCACTCTCAGAGGGTGATGCAATTGTTGGGCAAACAGCCTGTGGAGGTGGCAGTGGTAACTCCAGCTCAGCCAGCAGTCTGCTCTGAGGAAGGTTTGGTGTAGAGGCTGACAGAGGCGTATGCACCGAGGACATAGAGCTGCATGATTTTTCAAGGATTCCATCATACACGAGTTGGCTCAGAGGCCCAGCAGTACAGAGGTCTGAGGACGACTGCCGTGGCACTTGTGATGTTAGCATAAGATCTGGCTGTCCAACACGACATGGCAAAGAACTCGATTCAAATCCTCCAAGGTCGTCCCTCAGTGTCAGATGCTTAGACATGTCAACTGAAGCATTCACTCTATCCCACGAGATATTCTCAGAGAAACTATCTGTTGAACTGGTGTTGCTTCTTGAAAGTCCAGGTATTCTCCTTCTAAGGGAACCAGCAGACATCTCAGCTTCATTTCTCAGTATCCGTCTGCTTTGTGCTGACTCCAGTCCAATCTCTGGAGTATCTTTAAAGATTGGAGCATCCCTAAAAGCATCCATTGGTTCTCTGTGGGGCATCTTGACAGAGGCAGGATCTGAACAATATTCCAACTCTTCCCTAGATATCTTTCTTTGTGGTATTACAGCAGTCTCATCTATTTTATCCTTTGGTACGGCCATCAGAGAAGATTCGAGCTGAAAGTCTCCCATATTCAGCGGAAGCTTCCTAAAAGCTGCGTCTTGGGACATTCCCACTGAATTCCTCGTAACTCTTCTCGATTCAATCAAAAGTTCAGCATCATCTCTCCCTTTCTTTCTTGAGGCCACATTTATTGAAGACCCCATAATATCCCTTGATGTTATCCTCTGTGTTTCTGCTGACAATTCCAGTTCCGGTCGAAAAATCTTTTTCATCTCCAGTGGCTCTACATCGTATCTGTCTTTGTAAAGATTCCTTGAGGGGACGTCCATTAAATCCTCAGTGGTATGTTTCTCTGTTTTTATGGGTGAGACCTCCATATCTAAATCATGAGAAACTCCCTTTCTTAATGCATCATCCGTAGAAACTTCACTTCTACGTCTAGATATCTTCTTTGGTGCAGCATTTCCACAAGATTCTTGATTAGAAATCTTAAAAGAAATGGTTTGCAAAGCAGGATCCACGATTTTGCCATTTACCATTTTCTTGCAAGAAACACCTAAATCGACAGGAGTTTCATGCTCTTCCTCAGACACGTTGTGAACTGGAGGATCAGCAGGAAATTCTACTTGTCCACTTAAAGGCTTTGTAATTGGACTGTCTGCAAGGAGCTCAGCCTCATCGTGATACAACCTTCTGGATGACGTGTCCAGGATAGGACTAGGAAACATTTTGCTGAGGGTAGGTGACATTATGAACTCAGAGTCTAAGAATTTCTCTTGGGAATCTCTATTAAAGGGGAACAAAACAAAGGTGAAAACAGACAAGGATGGAGAGAAGATGTCTTAATAAAATTTACAAGGAAAATTGTAAATTGTAACTGTGTTCTCTAAAAATGTACGTAAACTTGTGGGGAATGGGAACTTACTGTTTTTTAAGAGATTTTCGGAGTTCTTCTCCTTCGTCATAGCAAGAGTAAGGAGCTCTAATGGGGATCAGAAGGTCGGGGTCTTGGGAGACGGTGGCAGGTTGTGGCTGAGGGAGGACTCCAGGACGACGTGCCCTTGAGATGGTGGATCCCCGAAGACGAGGCGAGCGCTTAAGAGGCGGAATTGGAACTGCGGGAAAGGGACCAAATATGACCTTCTTCCATATAACAGGCAACAGTTAGCTATTGTATCTTCTTTTATGCCCATTAAAGTAGCAAAACACACATATCTTTATCTAGTTTAAAATATAATTACACCACGTCACATTTAAAGTCACTTAAATCCACTTTCTTCCCTTTCTGATTCTGTGTTTGAATTTCAGCATCTAGATCCTGATTGGATTCTGTTGCTGGATGGTGGTGTTAACAGTACCTAATAAACAGGCCAATGAAAACCTTTTTTAGGACTAGGAGGTGAGATCGCAAATTAAAAGATTTCAATGTACTTTATCCAATTGTTTAAGGAATTAATCAATTATTAATCAATAATTTCAGTGTTGTAACTCACCAGGCATCTGTGGTATAATAGGTGCAGCTTGTTCATCTAATAGATCTTCTACTGAGCCGTGAACAGAACTGTGATATGAACAGGACGACTGGGATACTCGGGGGAACCCCAAGGCGGTCGTGTCTGAGTAGAGTTGAGCGGAGAGGTTAGCTAGTCCAGGATTCCTCATAATGGGAAAACCACAGAGGAATTCAATATGCTGCCAGCGGTGTAGACGTTCTCGCAGACAAGCTGTTACTTCGGACAACGCATGCCTGTGGGGTATGTAAAGTTTTTTGGTGATCAAAACTGACATTGTTTTTAGACAGACGAAAAACCAAAGCTGCCTGTGTGACTCTGTGCCTCACTTTGCTTCCATGATCTTATGATCGACTTGGTCTAGGGAGGAGCTGTGGGCCATGTGAAGCGTTCCCAGAACAGAACTTCTCTTCTTCTTGATCCTCTCTGCCTGCAGAGAAGATTAAAGAGAGATGTGACAGACAGTGCAGGTAGAATTTGCAACAATTCATGAATGTGTTCCTGGTTGTTTAATCACTTATTCACCTTACCAAAGTATTAGTTCTTAAGTATGTTATTGTTTTCACATGCATGCATTTTTTTAATTCATTACCTCCTCCTTGGCTGCGGCAAGTTGCAGTTCTGCGCTGTGCTTTTTGACGTTGTAGTACTGAACCTCCACCTCGTATGTGAGCTGGAGCCACTGCTGAAGGGCGCCTGAGACCGTCCAGCTGGCTATCATCTCCTTCTCCGCCTGCTTCAGCGCTCCGCGGACCTGAAGAAGTGTTAGAAATCAGATTTGAGTCACAAATCCTTTCCTTTAAAAGAAACCAGTTAAACACACTACAATGGTATCTTACAAGTTATTTCTTCAATAATGTATCTGTTTACACATTAGTGCTTGATTTTGCGTATTATTTAAGTTTCCTTTTCAGAGAGATAAAAATTAAGAAGTTATTAGTTGTTGGACGACAAGACACTGCTATCGAACTTTGCACTTAAACTAAAAGAACGGCTGTTATGACTATAATCCATGACATGGCTGTCACATGCATGTGTTGAACAACAAAAAAGAGAATGACCAAAAAATAGACTTTTCCATCCCCCCCACCTCGCTGCACAGATATTCACACCACCAAAAGAAGACGTTAGCTCAACGCCTGCCAAGCCGTGTTATATTTAACCGATTGAAAGTAATAGAAGCCGGTAGCATTTTAAGCTTGAGGGAGTTATAGCACCAAAACATGTTGCAGCTCATAAAGGGTTTTTCCACCAAAGCAGTTCCACTGCTGAACATGGGTTGGTGCTACAGGTAGTTCTCCAATGGTACTTAAAAGACAGAGTAAAGCATTTTTTAGGTTATAAACAGACAGCAAAACACCTCATTGCACCAATTAAAATATTCCAGTAAATATCTGAACCGCTGTGTTTTTTGTTTTTGTTTGTTTGTTTTAATTATGTCTGCAAATATGCAAAAAACTCAGTGATACATTTCTTTTAAACTGAGTCCAGCATTTGTCTGGCAATGCCTGTAAATAAATGACCTTGAATGCTATTTTTACAACAGCTGATGCTTGTGCTCAATCTTTATATTGCTAACCTCTCCATTTCAACATCTATTTCTAAACACCAGTTTATGAACATGATGTTTATCAATTCAGCTGGAAATGTCCTGTGTGAAAACAGCAGTGTGCAGCGATAAAGGGATATTAAAATAAAACTGTGGAAAATGGGAGACAGTAAGACTGTTTTTTTTTCAGTACTAATCAAACTTACTGTTTATGTAGCAGCTGTTTTTATTGTTCTTGTTCTGATTTAGGCAAAGTTTCAAACTGAGAACATTTTAATCGGTGTTGTTGGTCATCATGGGAAACCACAAGTGACGAAAACATGTTTATGTGACCAGGCAAAAAGTTGGAACAAGGATAGCACAAGGTTTTTTTAGTGGTAGATTCAGTGTGCTGGTGGTGAAAACAAAATGTACTCCTGCTAAATAAGACCTCACTCTGGTTTAGCACTGGACGCAGTTTGAGGGGAAAAATAAAAAAAACAAATACAGCTAGCAACAAATGAACAAACGAGAACCTACAAGCAGATGTAAATTATTTCAGCTCTTTGGCTGATGAGATTCTTGAGTACCGTAATTAACTAGCGTTGCAGCTATAGCGAAATCAGACATGTTTGTGGGGTAACACTTTATTTGAAGGGGGTGAAATAAGACTGTCATGACACTGTCATAAACATGACATAACACCTGTCATGAACATGAATAAGCCTTCATGAATATTTGACTGTTGTCATAAAGCGTCATTCGGTAAATTATGACACTTTTAATACAAAGTTGACATTATTCAAAATGTCTTTGTTATGACAACTTGACATTAACCAATAAATCATTACTGTTTAAACTTTACCTTTAATAACATAAAGATACCTAATTTTTAAAGTGCAGTCAGTAATACTTTTATAACAAATTTATATCAGTAATGATTTCTTGGTTAATGTCAAGTTGTCATAGCAAAGACATTTTGAATAATGTCAGCTTTGTATTAAAAGTGTCATAATTTACCGAATGACGCTTTATGACAACAGTCATAAATAGTCATGAAGGCTTATTCATGTTCATGACGGGTGTTTATGACAGTGTCATGTCAGTCTTATTCACCCCCCTTCAAATAAAGTGTTACCGTTTGGGGTCATTTAAAGCTTCCTGTTAAATTACCACATGATGGCTCATTTGCTGATGACCCCTCTCCCTCCTGTTGTAATGTACCTACCTGTTCCAGTTCTTCCTCTGCGTACCGCAGGCGGCTGAGCTCGCTGACGGCTCCCTGTCTCAGCTCGTGCAGACGGTGAGCTTCCTCCTGAGCTCCAATGATCTCATCTCTCATCTTCTCCTCCAGGCATTGTTTTTCCACGGCCACGTTTCGTTTTTCTTCCTGAGCCCGCTCCAGCCTGGGCAAAGCAAAAGGTTCTTAGCTTGACTGACAAAAGAAAAAGTTACTTGACTGTGTATGAATGATTATACACCCAGAAAAACAAAAAAAACACTAAAATATTTACTGTTCCTGTAGGTCCATGAGGCTCTGTTCTGCCCTCTGCAGACTTTCTAAGTCTTTCATCATTTTGGTGACGTGAACCTTGCTGGCTTTGTTTTGGGCCTGGGCAAACCAGCAGCCTCCGACTCCCATCACCACAGACACAATGAGCAGCAGGTCCTTCATGTAGTTATGAGGGGGGCCTGTTATAGAATGGAAAGGCACAATAATGGGTTGTGAAAGGCAAAATTAACTGTCCATTTGTACGGATGGTAGCGTTATCTTTAGAAAAATCCAAACACATTAAGTGATGGTGCTGAAAGAGAAAGGCTAAAACTACATATGAAGAAAGAGGAAAGTGAGGAACAGTTCTCACGTGTAGGTGGTCCAAACAACACCACATCCAGAGCTTTGATGTTGAGCTTCTGTTTGTCTCTCTGGTCCAGCACTTTCAACTGGGAACTCAGGAAGGATGGCTCATTTGCTGCAATCCTACAAACATAAATCAGGTCAGATTCAGTTCTGGTACGCATTACAAAAAAAAAAAGGGCTTTTCTTTAAAGGACATTGTTCTTGCATTATTCTTGGTTGTTGAAGTTGTAGAGAGTTTGTGGTCTCAAATGTCTGAGAAAATGTATCCTTAGCTTTATAAAAATTGTCAACTTCTAAACACTTGGATGAAAAACACTGAGAAGTCTCAGTGTTTTGGTGCATTCAAGATGCTTATTCCACCAACATGTACATTTTACGACATAAAACAATGTGGATTAATCATCATAAGCAAAGGTTTTCTAATATTTTCTGACTTCATAGACTGCCATTTAGAATTGTTACTTTGTGATGATAAACTAAGTTATTTCTTAGACAAACCACAGACTGAATAGGATTTCGGTTTAGGTGAATAGGACTTTGACTGGACCATCCTAACACAGGAATATCCATTTATCTACAGTATTCATTCCATTGCTGTGTGTTAGATTTGTTGTCTTGTTGGAAGGCTGAACTCTTGCCATTCATTCTAACCATCTCTGCAGCAGAAATGCTTCCACACAGCATGATGCCAGAATGAGGGATATGTGCGGCATTAGAATTCTGTTACATGTACCTTTTTACTCTTTTATAAATGTCTATGATTATATATTTTACTGTTTGTGCCACTGAGAATTTCATTATTAACACAGTAACATCAGCTAGTACTTTTATCGTGAAGCAATTCTTTGTTCTTCTCACCTGGGTAGGGTGTTTCCATTTACCCTGAAGTCCTTAAAATTCCTCTCATACTGCGGCAGCTCGACAAAGTCTTTCAGCCAGCGTAGAACATCGTCTAGTGTCCAGTTGTGCACTGCCAAATTAATGCTAAAAGTTAAAGGGGATGTTTGAGCCTTATGAATGCATGCTAATGCTTTGTCGCTTGTGCACGGCCACACCTTCAGATGACTTCCATCCCCTCCAGAGCTCCTCCACTGTGATGTGCTGGTCTTCTCTGTGCAGATTGCTGTGTTTGTGAGTCTGCTGCTGCTTCATGTCTTCAATAATGAACTGCAGCAGAATGAAAAACGTGGCAAAAACAGAAATGTTTGAAGATAAACAAAAGCAAAGGGATCCATAACACATTGAGAATTTTCTCTTTTACTTAAAATAAAAAATGCTACCTAATCACACAGCGCATGTTTTCAGGTTGCAGCATAAAAATTATAAGAGAGTGTTTTGAAATGCATTTATTTATTTTGTCCAACATCTGTGTGTTGCAAAAAGTGTGTTGGAGGTTTCCTGGAATGTGTTCCTGCCCATAAATCCATTCTATGACAGCTATTGGAATTTTGGGACTTCAATTGGCCCGGACCTGTCAACTGATGTTCCCATACCAACCGCAACCTGAGCCCTAGGATACTGTATCCACGAACTACTCTATGCAGGGAAACAGCATTTTAAAAGTCCAGACTTTACCACCAAAGCAAAAGACTCACAGATATTTTATGAGCCATTTACTGGATGTTCAAAACATTTACTACAGTGCAAGAGGCAAATGCACAGGTGGAAAACTGTTTAGAAACATGATGCAGTAATACACTGGAAACACACCTGTTTGGAAACAAGTGAAACATCTGGTTGAAAATAGCACAAAACAAATTTACAACACATCTTTCAATGAGAGACAACATAGCAGAACCGTTTTTGACTTAGTGTCTTCAACATGAGTTTACCTTTGAAGAGTATGACTTCTACAAATATCCTCTTTAAGGCACGCCAGTAAAGTCAGTGTAGTTGCAGTATTCTGTTGGTGCTAACTGATTTTGTCACTGAGCCAAAGGCAGAATTTACTGTTGCTATCCTTGAAGGAGCACTTGACTCCTCCAGCCAGCACACCTGTTGTTCCACTTCTTCACTCTACTCGTCTCTTGCATGCAAGGACTTGTGTAAAAGGAGCTTCCCAGCAACCATGTACGAGGATGAAATATGCTGTAAAAACCACCGTTTGTACCTCCATGCTCTCCTCCACCTCAATCCCACCGTCTTGGTCATCATCCATCATCTGGTGGATGCTCCGCAGGGCCTCCAGGCTGAAGCGATCAGATTCACTCAGACATGGTGGATATATAGTCATACATGGGTCTAAAGAAAGAAAGACAATTGAATTAGTCATTGATTAAGTTTTGTTATTGAGCGGTCTCTCCAAACAGTGAATGTCTAAGAACGTCTTTATGACAGTTTCAGGTTAGTTTGCTCATCGTCTTTTATTTGGCTGGGAAAATAAAGACAAAATTAGACACTTTATATCCATCCTAACTTTAGCCAAAACAAACATAGAATGTTACAGATATTGCATTAAGCTTGTAACATCATATAATGTTTACAACAATAGCATCTATTTTATTGAGATTTTTATGATAGGTAGTGACTTTTTTTTTTTCCACATTCTTTTTTAGCTCTGTCAGATTGATTGGGGAATATCTATGATCTGCAATTTAAAAATCTTGCCAGATACTTTTATTTGAAGGTCTGTGCTTTAACTGGGCCATTTACAGACTCCAGTATTTCACAACTTCCAGCAGGTCTCCTTTCAGAATTAACTTGTTTTTACTTCTGTCCATCTTCTCACCAACTCCGACTAGGTTTCCTGACCCCACTGAAGAGTAGCATGATGATGCTGACATCATGTTTCACTATGGCGTATATGAAGCTCAATTATATTAGTTGTATTTTGTTCATCCTCAGTACTTTCTTTGGATTTCACCATTTGACTACTGACATCGAGGTCATCACTGCTCTTGTTTTTATTTTATTGTTTTGCCCTGCTGTAACTTCTGTTTTTACATGGACTTTTGTTTTCTAACAAAACAACAAATGCTTTACTTAAAGCAGTAAAATCTGAGTTCAGATTTTAAATAGATCATTTTTGAAAATACCAACTATTTAATCACTAAAATCTATTTAAAGGCAGTCAATTTAAAGGCAGGTGAGTTGAATTATATGTGAATTAGAATTTATTCCAAGATAAGAACTTAGCAATTTGCATGTTTTTAATATATCCAGATTGGAAAAGGTTTGTTGAGTACTTCTCACTCTAAAAATAATAAATAAAGTTAATGTAACTGAAGTAGTGCTGCTTATTGTAGGCTGCTGCCTTTGTCATAAACATTAGAACATCTGTGCTAAAACCAAGACTAAAATATCAAACTTTTAAAGACCCAAGCACAATGAATGAAAGACCAATGTGTACATATGAGGAAAAATGGAAACGGAATGTACTTGAGCACAGTCTCTCTGGAGTATTTAAGGCTGAATCAACTGATGTAATTACCCTTTAAAATGTACAGTGTGTTCCATGTCTGAGTCTAGGCTGGGAAAACGTGGGGTAAGTGACACAGTTTCCTGGTGCAGGACTCTCGGACTACTGAGTCAGAGCTCATTTTTATCTCTGACACAAGAATCTGTGTACTTCAAGGAGCGAGGTCAAAGGTCTTCCAGCAAAGCCCACGACCAGCTGGCACCAGCAAACTTCAAAAAGCTTTTAAATATATGTCATGGTAAAATTAAGAGTTTTGTTCTTATCCACAAATGATCTACAGGAATATCACCAGGAAAAAATTCCAATCAAATGAAGATGTGAAGCCAATGCAAGCTGAGACACGATAAACGTTTTGAACGATCTGCACATTTAGTGCGACTGACGAAAGATCATCCGAAAATGAACAGGACAGCACTGAACTTTACCTCATTTAAATGATGTGTACATTCCTTAAAAGCTGCTTTTTTTCCCCGAATTTCACAGTGCCCTTCACATTTACTTGAAACCCTGGCAAAGAACCATAAAATACCATAAATAACATTACTTTTTTATGGCTTTATCAGCTCTGATGGCCTTTATTGGAGAGTGGTCAGACAGGAAAAAAGAAAGACATGTGACAAAGGACATCGGCCCAGGACTCAAACCCGTGAGAGTCACGTTGACGACTAAGGCCTCTCCGTACTTGGCTCCACCCCTGCGTCACTCTTGCACCTAATTTTTGACAACTCATCAAAATTCTTTCAGCTTTTGTTTGCTTGTATTATGCTTTCTTGTCTTTACCTTTTTGAATAATGTTGAATGATTTTTTTATATATATATATACTAGAGAAATAGTAAGTTGACAATTACTACTCATAAGTGACAAAGGCACTCTAATAAACAAAGTTTTAATCGTTTTTAAAATGATTGAGTAAATGTATAAAAATTCTTGGTGAAAAGTGAGGCAACAGTGTTTCTAAAGACAAGTAAACAAACAAAGCAAATGGGATTTTTCTCATTTTAGTGAATAAATGCAGTAAATAAACAAGCTAGAAATTAAGAAATCTTTTTAGTGCGAGGCTATGCTAGTTTAGATAATTGTTTTTCTAAATATCTACCCTGTCTGCCAATAAGTGTGGAAGTTATATTACCATCACTTTTTATGTTATATTTTGAGAATGTTTTGGGTCTTTTTTTTGCTTTCATATATAGATTTGTTTTTCTCTTCAAGCTGTGGGACGAACAGTATATCTAGATAGAGAGCAACAACTCTGACCCTTTGGTCATTGATGAAACTGGCATTTCTGAAGAGTGAGAACGCCTGTGATGTGCTATTGCATTTCTGTGGTGTGTGCAAAGCCCTGCAGAACTGGACGTCTGCATGGTGACTGTATATCACTCATGTTGTGAAGACAGATTTGTTTACATGGTTGATTGGAGGGGATACATGCATCCAGAATAAATAAATAAAATAAATTCATATAAATAAAAAGAATCAACGTAAAGACATGATGCTTCTGTCTAACACAACTTCAACTTTCAGGATTTAGCTATGGATTGGTGTTACTGTGGGTTTTTGACTGTGTGTGACAACTGCCTAAATGGGAAAAAGCTATTGGCGAAACATTTTAACGCTATGTCCTGATCGATAAGAAAGTGTTAAAAGTTACACATCTGAATGGACCAGAATTCAATGAGCATTTTCTTTTCTGCTCATTAAACAATTAAAATATGTAACGATATTCAACCATAGTTTACACAGGACAGAATATGAGGGATGCAAGGCAATGAGATGATCCACATGCAAATGTGTGAGTGATGTCACGATGCAATTATTATTTAAAAATATAATTCAGAAAAATTATAAATACAAAAACTAGTTCTTGTTAGGGATGAACCAGTACAACACTGCATAGCAGCAAAACAAATAGATTTGTAAATATATTCCATTTTGCAGCCATAAGCAAAATCACCTTTATTAGGAAGGTGATTCTGAACCAAGACATGACATGTTGTCATACTGGCAATTAACTTTTGGTTGTTCAGCTAACGAATCCACTTTCCCCAACTCTCCTACAAAACTCTTTTTTTCCCCTTTATTAATTTACACGTACAACACCTACTTACCTGGCGGCTCGAAGCCGGCGCTGCCTCCTGGAGAGGTGAGGCCCTGGAGATCCCCAACGCTTTGCGCGGCAACAAGGAGCGCAGCGGGGAAAATGAGAAACACAATGGAGATGGCGAGCATTTCAGGCGCTTCTATCGTCGAAAGTTTAGAAAGTTCTGACAAAAAAGATGGGGAAATAACACAGGAGCGACGAGCGTCCCGCAGGCAGCGGTGTCAGTCTGCGAAAGCGATCCGTGTGTCTATTACGGGTGCAGAGCCAGAATAGAGATGTGATACTTGTGCTCACTTGCTGGATAATACTTAACCAAAATAGACGGGAGCGGACTTTGCACAACAATAATATACGAGGTAAGAATTAATTAATTAATTAATTAATAATATGTATATATATATTAAAAAAAAAGAAAAAAAAGGGCAATAAATCTCTGCCGATTCTAGAAATATTTCTGTTGTGGTCGTTCAAATCCTGTGCAACACAAATCAGAAAATGTGTTTCCAAAAATGAATCCATCAAATAAAATCCAGGATTAAGGGAAGGTCGTCACTTAAAGTGAAACGACATAAGAAATAAATTGGAATGCAGTTTTGCAACTATAAGTGCAAAGATCTTCTCTTGGATTCCTGTGTTGGGTTTCAGTGTTTTATAACTCAGGGGGTCCAATTGAACAGTGGCACTGCGCTCTCCTCTGCTATCCCAGCCCTGATGTTCTTCCAGGAAATTGTCAGCTTCTCTCCTCCCCCTACCAGCAACAGGAAACCCTTCAGTAAATGTCCTAATTCCCATCCCACATACGTGGGGCAAAAGGTTGGTACTGATCACGCCAGCTACAGTAGAGACGTTTTTATTTATTTTGTTCTTTACCCTGTCTATCCTCTTACTGCTGCATGAAAAGGAGCATCAATTAGAGCCTTCAGAAAAGCTCAATCATGCCAGGAATAGTATGTACTGTGCCTAAATATACATGTTGCACACTTTAAAAACTGCTGGGTTAAATATGACCCATTTGGGTTATCCGTCTGCAGAGATTCAGAAAGAAGGTCTGTCACACCATCCGAGTGGTGTGACAGCAATAATCTGAATAATCTGGACCTGGACAGGTCCAAAAGACCTCATCATGGACTCCATGAGCCTGAATCACTCCCAGCATCCCGACATTCTGCTGTACAGCAGAGAGCAGAAAGAACCTGCAGCACGAGGTGAGAGCAGCATCATTCCACTCTCTCACCCTGCTCCCCTTCAGTAGATGCTACAGGGCAGTTAGAGCAAAGGTAGAAAGGCTAAACAAAAGTTTCTATCCAAGAACCGTCAAGTGCCACCCGCACTACGTATACACCCTGAATGAATATCTACAACTGTGAGCAATATATCCTGTCTTTATTTACTTTAGGACCAATTCTTTTTTTAAAGAGTAATCTATGGATCCAGCTAGCACCAGTTTGTATTAACTATCTTAGCTTAAGTGAAAAAAATAGTGAGAACTACAGACATAAACACAATCCATTATTAAACAGTATAGTTTTACCATCTTCTTATATGCTATGGAAAAGGTTCAATGAGGTCTGATTAGGTGGTTATATAGATCACAATTATTGTGTAAATAATAATGACGGTCTTCTTTAACCCAACAAACAAGGTCACAGTTTTAGATCTAGCCTTTCTTTAAAACTTCTGTTCCAGCAACTTAAACTCAGCATTTGGGTTAAAGAAATAGCCCAACAGTTTTTAGAGTGTACTGTTCGCAAGCCCGTCAATCTATGTTTAGAGGCTTAGCAAGTGCTAGTACAGCTGTTCTAATGATGTTAATATGCCTCACTTGCGATTTCCAATCACACCAAGATGTAACGTGATATGATCTAAATCCCAGATCCATGTATTTTGCCCTGTTCAAACAAAATTCTTCATTCACACAACTTGGAAGTGCATGGCTCAAGCAGCTTACACAACAAACAAAACACAGTAACCAAGTGTCACATTACTTTTAGCAATCTGGGTCCTGGTTTAAAAATAGGCAAATATGACCTCTAGCCTGTGGAGTATGTCCAAGTGGTGAGTGACACTATTGGTATTTAACAAGAGCAGAGTGAATACACAATTCCACATAAATTCGGTTAGATCTGTTTTTAGATTTATAACAATATATTTTGTGACACAAATCAAGACCGACAAGGCCACAGCTGAGTGGCTTTAAAAAAATAAAGATTTTGAGTGACTAGTCGTAGTATGGAATTAGTGTTGCTAAAGTATGATTTAACAATTTGAAACATTTAAGTGTAAACAAAACAAAAAAAAACAGTAAAATTTTTTCCACATCACTTTGCACCTCATTATTCACATATCGCCATGTCTATAGTTTTCCCTACACAACAATTTAACATTCTCAAAGAGGTGCGATTCAGAAGCTTAAGTAGTCTTCCTATTATGCATGTGCCAAAGATACAGCGACGCATGCAAATGAGTGACAATGCGATACGTCAAATGCGCATCGTAACTTCAAAAAGACGTTTAATGGGTTACTTTTAAAAACTCCGCTTCACCTCTCAACTGAGTCCACTATGTTTTAGATCACATCACACAACACACTGAACTAATGGCATACTGAATTTAGCCATCACTCATGTCAATCTGGAAGCAGTACATAAAACATACCAAAAAAACTGTGAAAAATCATAAAGTAAGACTGGTTGCATTGGGCTGATGCATCAAATGTGTAGAGCTGGGAAGGTCAGCTCAGAGCGGCATGCATAGAGTTTTAGAAGATTTTAAAAAGTATGAACCTCAAAGACATGTTTCCAAATCAGGTTTACTTCGTGTACACTGACCCATTATTGACCAGCAGATAAAATTGTTAAAATGTTTGTTATTAACAGCTAACATGTAATAAACAGTGCTGTGAAGAGAATGAAATTGTAGTACGACAGTTAAAGAAATACAACCAACTTGAGACAAGACAAAAATAGGGATCACAAATAGCAACCTATATGATAACAAAATAAAGTAAGTTTGCAGTATCATACAAAAATGGTCAAATGTACCGAAAAAGTTTATAAAATATAATCTGAATAACATTATGTTTTTATGGTGCATAAAAACAATGTTACCTTTACAAATTGTCCTTTTCTAAGAATAGTTAAGGTTGTTCATTAAAAATAAGATTTTAATGGTAAAAAGCAGAAGGAAGACACCTTTCACACCCACATAAGTATAAAAACAACATCTTATCAAATCCAGGTGTTAGCATTAGAAGGCACATCCCCCTTCTTATAGGTGAGGATCTGGGATATCAAAGTCTGAGTGGGGCTCATGTCCACAACTTTCCACCAGATGGCGCTGAAGCACAAAGTCAGTAAAAAAAGTTTTTTTTTTTTTTTTTTTAACTCATCCTTTCCCAGCTCAGAAGCATTCCTTATGTTTTCACTGTTTCTCTGAAAATATAAAGCTTCAGAACTTCAGCGCAGGCTTGCAGATCCTTTTAGACAAAAACTGCACGTCCTTTCCCACGAACCATGAACCACAGCCGACTACGTCAGTACTGACACGCCTGAGTCACTGCTGCTGGCAGCGTGGCCATCGCCGTGGCCGCCTACTGAAGATGAAGGTGAAGAGGAAGATGCTGGTGATGAGGAAGCGTTGCTGTTGGATCGGAGGATGATCCCAGTGGCAGTGCAGTGAGGCCGTGGTCCCGGCTCGGGAGTGTAGGTGAAAGTGAGGCCTGTGGGGTAGATGATTCCGTCGTTGCGGACCAGCGTGACGGGAACCTGAACGGGCTGCAGCACCCAGCGCCAACCCTCCCTGAAGGAAGAGATGTCTGGAACTACACAGAGGATGCTCTCTCCACACCTGAACAAGCAAACAGGTTGGAGTCTGCATCAACACAGAGGGAGACGCGCGCGCACACAGCTGAGCTCTGGCAGACCGTTTTACCTGTACATGGTTTCTGCCTCCACATCGCCAAACCAAACTCTGAGGTTAGGGGTGAAGTTCTGTCCCGTCACTTCCAACATGGCCACATCTCCTCCGCCATTCAACTGAGGAGGGAGAAAAATGCGCATCTTAAAAGAGCCTGAAAAAAGACTGCAGTCTAGGGGTTGGAATGATGCGAAACAAAGTCGGATCTGTGGTTACCTGCAGACTTTCCACCACAGGGACGGGGCTGACCGGTGTGGGGACTGGACCCATGCCTTCACAAAATGTGTACTCTGCTTTGTCAGTGCTAATGATGGTCCATGCTGCGCCGTCATTAACGTTTTCCTTGCGAGAGTCTTTGGGGCATGGCGTACCCTGGGATAGAAATTATTTAAATCACATGCTAGTTACAAAAATTAAAAACAAAACTTCTACACTTGTTTGTTGAAACCTTTTTAATGGTGCTCTGACAGATTGAATTTCTGATCTATCACTGATGAGAAACATTCTTCATCTGTCTGGTTCCAATTAAAGTTTCATAACATTAGGAAAACATGCAATAATGTTGGTTAATGTTGTGATGATGAAGTAATCAAACAGTGTTAGAAAATGGAAAGAATAAATGTATTATTTCTATCTCAACAATAGGGTTGTATTGAAGGACTTTACTCAGGCAGTGTCTGCTGTTTTAGCTTAAGCAGATTACTTCTGGTAAAGAAAGTAATATTTCTTGTAGGGAAACATTCATGCTGTTTGTAGTTATTGTGAAAAAAAAAATTATCGTCATAAGAATTTGGATTATGATAACAGACTGACGTTTACATGCAATACACATTTTGTACATTTTTCTAAAAATCCTTGCTCAGTTGCACATTTCTTGGATCCAAGTATGTTATTGCTGACAAGTGCACATTTACTTTCATGTTGTAGTTCTGTACTTACTGTACAGGTATATTATTCTTAATTTTTTTCTCTTATATATTTTTAACACTTCTGTATCTATGTGTGAACCTAAATGCCTCGATGTTTTTATACTTGAATCTACCAGTGTGGGATAATAACATCTATCCTATTCGATAAATACTCATCAACGTCCAAGCAGTTCTTTGCGATGTTAATATTGCACACATTACTACAAAAATAACAGTAGATTTGTGATACAAAACATCAATATTGTCATTGTATCAACACACAATGTGTACTTCTACAAACTTAGTCTACTGATCCATGCAATGTGCATTTAGAAATGCTGCAACAAAAGCTATGTACAGAATAAAATAAAGAGCATAAACCGTGTAGCCACAAAAATCAGAAGAATACATCATGCAGCCTTTGCACATGTCAAGTTTAGCAGCTTCATTTTATTGCCTACTGCATCACTTCATGATAATGATATTCAAAGTGATTCGTTTTCATTTAAAATATAAATGTGACAAACATTTAGGACAAATGTACTGCAGCTTCCTTGTATGTAGCAGAAAATATACAATTACGGTATAAATCACCCTTCAAAGACTATTTCCCTAATCTTTATTTTAAAAAAAAAACTTTTATAAAAAAAAAAAAAAAAAAAAAAAAAAAAAAATTGTCAACAGCTGCAGACGTGTAGCTGTGCACAGGCATCCATCTACGCACCTGATACTGGATGATTCTTTCCTGTGAAAGACAGAGATACATTTTCTCTGTATCTTTCAGGTAGAAGGCACACTTGTGAAGCTGAGATACAGGATCATCTGCATCCAACTGCGCTGCTTGCTTGTCAACTTTACGAATGATCTGAAGAAATGCAGAAAGAGCACCCATCGTGAACGCTGCCAAAGAAAACACAGACACAAACAAAAAACAAATGTCCTGCTACACTTCGGGACATTTGTGCAACAGCAGCTTACATACCAGTCTAGGCAGGGCCAGGCCAGTAACAGAGCAGACCAATTTCACCGTCTGGCCGTAGTGAATGTAGCCATCTTTTACGGTGAATTCCTCCCCTTCAGATTCATCGTCATCCACTAAACAAATTGATAAAATTCTCTCAGCATCTACTTATTCAAATAAATACATAAATAACTGAAAGCTAAAAAGAAGAATAAGAAGAAGAAAAAAAGAAAGATTGACTCACACAGGTGGATGTAGAAGGCGCCCCATTGTTGGGAGCTGGCATGAAAGTTCCCTCCCTCAACATGAAGGTACCTGGTACTGACTGTTTGGGAACGCAGGCGGTTGAACAAGGCCACTTTAGTCCCAGAAGCTATGCACACTGGTGAAAGATGGAGAGGAACATGAAACCAAATGTTCTCCAAGAGATTAAATCCGCACAGTGATGTGGTGTGGACTCACAGTCTGCGTTTTTCAGGGACTGTTTCTTCTTGGAAGGTTTGGAGATGACTTTGATCCTCTTGCTGGGGAAAACGCCGATATCCGAGCTGTTTCCATGTAACATCTTCACAGACAGCATGAAGTGCTTTCTTTTGTCTGAGTCACTGATATACAGGGTTTTAGCCGTGCAGAAGTTCTACCGCAGAGAGAGGGCAAAACGTTAGAGGTGTTTTTGAGGACACACCAAGTTAGAGCCGCTTTCAATTCCTTTTTTTATGCGTTTGACAGAACAAGTTTCTAAAGTATAAAGCTGCTGCATACACAGTAATTTGCAAAAGTGTTCATACCCCATGCGATTTTCCACATTTTGTCAAATTACTATCAAACATGGGCGAACTTAATTGGGATTTGTGGTACTCCAACAAGGGCCAGGAGGAAGATAGATGGCTTCCAGAATTTATCGCAAATAAAAATCTGAAAATTGTTCAGTGCATCTGTATTTAGCCTATCTGAATCAATCATATGATAGAAAAATAAAACACTTGCAGCTGTAACTACATTGAGTTGGTTCAACACCTCTGTCCACTCTTAGCAAGATTGCTTAGGCTCAGTCAGAATTTAAACAGCAGTTTTTAAATTTTGCCACGAATTCTCAATCAAATTTAAATCTGGAATTTCTGGGATCTTTCTTAAATATGATAGTTCTTTGATCAAAACCCATTCTAAACCTTTATTCTTGTCACTTTCCAGATAAGGTTAGATTTGTTGAGTGAGATGTCCCGTCGACTGATTTTCCTACTGGATCTCTGGAGCTCTCTAGCTGGCCTCATCTAATTATTCAAGCTACCGATTAGCTGGCTTCTCAGTCAGCTACAGTGAACACAAAAGGAAAGAATCTAGACTTAATGTCAATATTTTTCATCGGCAACAAATTACAAAGCTCTCTATAATGAACTTCGTTGGACACCTGAAACAACATCTAGCTGAATGTAAATATTACTGATACGGAGGAAAATCCAAACGTCCGTAGCGTTTAAACAGCATCAAGTACGTTCGCAGCAACAGACATGCAACTGCCCACCAGTACAGTTTCCAGATGCCAGTCTGTCAGCAGGAGTTTATACAGCAGCTGCACTCAATTCATAAATCGTTTGGATTGTTGATATATCAGAATTCCTCCACAGGAATGTACACTTGTTTCAATAATCAAATGTCAGCACAGAGTTATTCAGAAACTTCCCATTCATAAATCTTGTTGTCTAGTGGTTTTATTGTTTCATGACGACCTTATTAGTTAACAAAAATCAAACCAAACCTGGAGTTAGCTCTATGCAGATCACTTGTCAAATTACTTGGGACACTCATAAAATAGAATTGTTAGAAATCTTTACAGTTGAACAAAGTAAAAAAAAAAAATAATAATAATTACCCTCAACTAGTATTAAGAAACCACCAGCTGGTTTCTTGCTAACGAAACCAGCTGGTTTCTTGATACTATTACACCCTTGTCTATAACGTAAATTCAGATACAACACATTGATGTTTGTGTTTGTGGTGTGGCAAAATACTTTTGTAAGATACTGTGAGCCCATGTTATATCACTATTTGTGACTCACCTTTCCTTCCAGAAAGAGTTGCTGCATGTCTTGCTCACTGCTGCCTATCCCAATGAAAACATAAGGCTGGGCCTCTGGTTCAGAGCAACCTTCCTTCACCAACTCCTTCACCTTCTTCTGCCAACCCGTCCCCATCAGATACACGCATGGTGGCGGGCAGAAAAACCTAAGAGGGGGGACAATATTAATAATATGAAAAAGCTCCAAACATGTATCCTGTTTAGAAACTATTTTTATTTGAATAAATCGGCCTCACACAAACCTTTTCTCGTTCCCGTATGACTTTTGTGCCACTTTTGCATGCAGTACGAGGACTGTCTGATCCTCCTTCTCTTTCAAGTACGTCCTCATAGCCTCCCTGGAATAAAGATGTATTAAATACCACAAATAGCAATCGGCTTAATAAAAGTGTAACTCCGTAAATTAGAATATCAAACCATTTATTTTGGTAATCCTGTTCAAAAAGTGAAACCCCTTCACTTTATAAGTTTGAATATATTACATAAAATTCATCAAAATGATTTCAATGCAGAAATCGTTTGTGTAGATGTATATCAGCACAAAATCATATGATTGTGCACAATGTCAGATTTTTAGCTCCCTTTGCAAAGAGCTAAGAAAGGTAATTTAAAAAACAAGATGGCAATGAAATATATAATTTCATTCATATACAGATAGGGAAAAAAAAAATACATTTGATTTAAAATCCAGGTCCCACAGTCTGGAAGACGAGCACAGAGCTGCGAAATCTAGATTGCTTGAGATCCAGTGTGAAGTTTCCACAGCTGGTGACGGTTTGAGGAACCATGTCATCTGCTGGGTTTGATCCACTGTGTTTTATCAAGTTCAAGCTCAGCAACTGTCTACCAGGACATTTCAGAGAACTTAAAGCTTCTTTGAGCCGACAAGCCTTATTGGTATGCTATGTGCTTTAAAATACATCAAAACTTGTTTTATTGACTATGGTATCACTGTGCTTAGCCAGCGAACTATCCTGACCACATCCATACAACGAGTCAGATGGAGTAATGCATGTAAAAGAAGCTCCAACCAAGAATGTGCACTTTATTACATGGTGCATTTTCATGGTGGCTAGCAAATCTATAGGAGTCTCACTTTTTGAATTTCAGAAATCAGATAACTTAAGTTTGATGATTTACTGATTTGGTAAGTTGTACTTGTAAATAGTATGTTCTGTCGGGCTTAGCTGAAGTTTCTACTCACCTCGTTAACCGTCGAGGCAGATGTTGCTCACTAAACTTCCTGCAAAACAACAACAGGATTTGATGCATTTTAGGTATTGTTTTAGTATACAGCAGCAAAAAAGTCAAACTTTAGCCTCTGTAACTGTCCTAACAGTTCGAGTTTAATGCACAATAGTTATTTCACTGTTATTTCACCAGTAATATAATCAATCAGCAGCTATAATCGTAAAATGAACAGATGTTGAGATGGAACAGGCTGTTGTGGAGCATGGAAAGAGAATTGGCTATAATAAACCAATACTTTCAAAAAGAAGGCAGGAACTGATATCGTTTTAAACTGTTGAGACAAATACATTGCAGTTTTAATTTCGAAAATGTCGCCATTAACACGTTTTAGGGATATACAGGAGAAATAAGGGCAAACACTGATTAAGAAAACATACAAAATACGAAATATATGCACTAATCTGAAATAATTAAGGAGAAATTCAAGAGGAATAGAAAACCAGCATGCTGCGAAAAATAGTTTTGAGAAACTGACCCAGCTTTAAAGCACAAGCTGAATTCGGTGAGATTACCGAGTTAACAACGCTAATATTTAAAAAACTATAACTTCCAATATGAATAAAAACTCTGTGAAACCTAGGAATGCTTCTCTATGTGATAACTTGACCTTTTTCAACCACATTATGGTCCAATTTCTACTTACCCCGTCACGACGGGCGCCATCTTCGAATCTCCCCTCCACCCTCCCCATCGGAAAAAAAAATCCAACAATCGCGAGATCCCACCCCCAAGCTCTCGCCAAAGCCAATCCGCTTCAGAAAAACCGTACTAGCAGAGACGAGATTGACGGAGGGAGATGTGATGGGGGAAAAGGGTGAGAGAAGTGGGAGGGGGAAAAGAGAAGGGTGGCGATGGGGTGACCAACAGAAAGCACACGCCAAAACAACAGGCGTGGGAAAGTAGTTAAATCGCGCGAGAATAAGAAACTTACTGTTGACACGAACCGATAACCCACAGTCATCGCGAGATTAAGAGGCACCTTTACTACCCGTTTTTTTAGTTCTCTCATGGCACTCTCACTGTTACATGATTCCCACGACTTCTCTTAGGCAATACAGACTAACCTTTTGACATATAGGCTGAATATAAATAACAGCTACTAACACGAATTATATTTTAAAGTCGTCCTATAAAGGACACGCTAAAATTTCAGAACATATCTTTCTTTTGTTTTCAAAAGAAATTGTAAGGTGCCACATAATGTACATTTAAACTCAAAATAAGTCTGAATTATCTTTATTAAATAATTTTCAAATTATGAACAATATAAAAAAAATTCCATGTATAAAAGTTTGACAAAATCAATTCAAAAAGTACAAGATGAACACTTATACCAAAATCTGACAGCATTTGGATAATCAGCATGTTTTACATTTAATTCTTTGTAAATGTGCTCTAAAACATTTATATGTGTCTATCTGACATTTGTGGAAATAAACAGCATTGTTGTTTTAAAACATGCTAGCACAAGTCAATGACTGGACTTTTCAAATATTTGATGACAAGTAGTGAAATCAATTAAAGTCTGCTGGCATCCTGAATTCACTTCCCAGATGTTTTTTCCCTAAAAAACAAATGGGGTAACATCTTACAATTTTGAGCTAAAAAAAAATTAAAAAAAGTATATTACAGAACCCCAAATCACTAAACCATCTAAACCATTAATCTGCTTTTCGGTTTTCAGAGACCGAAAACCAGATTTAAAGAGAACAAATATATACTTGGTAATATTAATCAAAAATGTGGGGGGAAAAAACTAATTTGTGCTAAACATCTTTGGCCCTGCAGTCTAATGATCATTAACAAAAGATGCAAGATGAGAAAAGCAATGGTGATGTCTGCTTTGTAAGATGAAATCAAACCAGTTTAGAAAAAAGTAATTATTATGGTACTTATAAAGTAAATTAATAGCTGTTCCCACATGGTTTTAAATGTTATCACCAGCAATTCAGATGTAAAAAAATATATATATATTTGCATTGCTTGTGCACTCCTGCTGATTTAGTAAGCTGTCCTTTAGATTTTCCAGAAAATCCTCTTTCTGTAGAGGATGTAAGAGATAACAACCCACAAAGATGTGGCGAGAATATTCTGGATGAGGTGCTCAGCGTGTGACTGGCTGTTGGCCATGCGCCAGCGGAAGGGAAAGTAGTCCTCAAACACTTCATGCCCCACATACACAAGAATGGAGTTCATACCTGAAATCAAGCAAACAAGTGAGTGAAGGAACAGTCACAATGGCTCCCAATCCATCAAACAGGTACATGGGCTTATCTTGATCACGACAAATTATATAAATACAGTCTAGCCATTCAGTTCTGTATTTTTAACAGAAATGCTCACCAGGGTAGTAGAAAGGTGCCCCAGACCACCATTTCTTAACATCAATTGTGTAGTAGATCAGCACAAGCAACACAAAGGCAAAACAAGCCAATGTTGTCACATAGGACAGTGACCTGGAGGTGATACAAAGAGACACAAGATAATTATTAAAGATGTTCAGATTAGGTGTTGTTAAGTTAGTTAAAAGTAAAATGGGAAACTGCAAATCAATGAATATGGGTGGCTTGGCAGGCTGATAGTATAACACTGTCAATCAGATAACACAATTAATACTAATTGAACAGATACAAGTAAAGGCCATGGGTTGGAAAAGAACTCAAAATAAAGGAGTATTTCTCATATAAATACATATCTCCACTGGTTGCATGTCTACAAGTCCACTGATGTTTGATGTGTTTACAGAACAAAATTTACGAGTTTTCTTAGTTGAAAATTAATTAGAAAAAAAAAACGTAATTGTCAGAAAATGTTAAGTATTTACATTTTAAAATTAAAAACAATTGTTTGGGGGAATGTTCTTAAGCATTTGTTCAACCAACACAAAAAGGTAACCACACTTGGAATACACTTTCCCATATTACAATATTTAGGAGCAAACCTTACCACAAGTTCTTGTTGACAGGAATGAAACCTTTGTCTGTGGAGCACTCGGTCAGAACTGCTGATACGGCTCCCTGAGGGATGAAGAATAGTCAATTATCCAGAGGGGAGGAAAAATAACCATCAGGAAACATAATTTTCAGTACAATTAGTCATTTCAGAAATGCAAATATTGAAATTGTTTTTAAATCACCTAGCCTGATGAACTCATGCTGAGATGCTAAACTAGCATATTGAAGACGACCGTTGTTAATAGAAAGTACACCTACTATAAGTTTTAGGGGTTTTAATATGGCCTATGGTGTATTATAAGAGCTAACATCAAATTTAACTTAAATTTTACAAAATACACCACAGACATGACTGCCCATTATCTTTTCAAAAAAACAAAAAACAAACTGTAAATGCTGTGTGAGGAAAAATAAGGGGTATTCTTGGTGCTTTCACATTATAAAGAATATTTTTTTCTACTTTTCTTCAAGCTTAGTAACTTTTTAACTTGTTCTCTTTTCCTCAAATGTGACTCCTTTATTCCTAAATGGATGTATGTGTGCATGTGGTGTCTTTGAAAACATAATCGGCTTGTGAGTTCTCAGATCTACTAGTCTGGTTTTATTTCATGTTTGTACAAAGTTAATAGGTAATTATCATACCAGTAAGAGACCCCAGATGAGAAATCTTGAAATAACACTTGTAGGAACATCTCTGTAGTGTAAAAGTATCTTTCCAGCCTGAGCACAAAAAATATATGCATTATAAACACTTACTTGATATTACAATCCTATATATTTATTTACTTTTTTTTTTTTTTTTTTTTACAAAGTATTAAATAAATACTAACCTGTAATCCAAGAAAAGCCATAAGGACAGAGTTGATGCTTCCCAAAACACCTTCTGGATCAAAAGGCATCTTAGTTGCATAAATCACCTGAATATTACAATGACAACAAAGAGGTGTTTATGTAAATATTCTAAAACTGATTCAGATCACTTTTCAGTAATATTTGTGTAACTGTGGGAGGGCCAATTAGGAAGTAAGTCTTTATAATTAGAGCTGCACCGATCAGAACATTGTCATCAATTGCCTGAGGAGCCCTGACTTAACTGCAGATATCTTACCATGTCATACAAAACACATTCTTCCATCAATCCATTCATTGTCTAGACTCACTTATCTATGAAAATGGGGGTTTGTGGTTGTGAGGGCTTGTACCCATCATAGAAAATACAGTTTCTTGTCTTTTTGTACACCTTAGTGATACTGAGAATAGGTAACTTTTAGTCTTCTTAGTGCCGTTGCACTAAAGAAGTAGGGCTTAGGGATGGTGTGTTCACTCATTTGAAAAGTTTATTTTAACATTGCTGACTTGCCAGTCTGGGCTGATCAAGTAGAAATTTCTTGGTTCATCTCTAACAATAAAATTAGAACAAAATAAACATTGCACAAACCTTTGATGAGGGACTTTGGTAAATATGCTGTTCTCCCAGTAGCCTGCGGTCAATGTAACCAGCTGCTCCGCCTGTGCAATTCGTATGGAGGCCCATATCCCCGATCCCACCTGGACCCAGGTATCCTCTGTACCAACAGGAAGGGATAAATTCATGTTACTGATAGGGCAGACAAAGGAGCAGAATTGACTGCTTCAGTGTTATCTAAAAATTCTGTACAAAAGAAAATATTTGTTGAAGTTTACAAATGAAGCTGAATTTAATGCAGTAAAAGCATCCAGAGGTCCTGAGGAGGTATACATTTCTCACTTGTCTTCTTTTAGCAAAAAAAAAAAAAAAAACAACAATTTATTGTTGCTGCACAAAAGCACTGGTTGACTCACGTTGGGCAATCTGGTACAGGAAGAAGGAAAGTGAGGCACAGCCAAACAATTTCCATAAGAAGCACGCAAACCCAGGCTGGCCAGTAAAGTATTATATCAAGACCAGGAGACCACCAAGCATCCTGGAAAACAGACAATTCTCATTAGCAGTTGGAACAAATTAAAGATTTTCTAAAGATTTCTTTAAAACATATAAATAAATGTTAAATAATGATGGCAAAGCAAAGCTTTTGGCTGACTGTTGTGAGTATGTCCAGATGTCCTCTTGCCACCAGTAAGTCCAAACTAGCAACAACCAAGTACGACCAGGCGAGGCGCTGCAGCACACCCGGGATCCTCAACTTGTCAAACGATACTGTGGAGTAAATTATACACTTAAGGCAAAGACACAAGATGAGAGACTACAACAAATGTAAGCTATAAAAGCCAATTTTATACACTTTAGGACTGAATTCAGCAAAAATAATCAATATTAAATGGCAAACAACATCCACTGGAGACATTTATTCTTACATGGTCCAAGGCAGTAGTTTGGGTTAATGATGAAGACACCAATGAGAAACAGCTGAGCGCTCCTCCATATGACTTTCTTGAGCAGAGAGGAACGACTCGCTCCCCCACGCAGCATTGAGTTGATGGAGAGTGCGATGGATGTGCCCATGATGAACACAAACCTGGTGGAGGACGGAGACATGCAGTGAAGGGAGAGAAGATGAAACATAACTGGAAGGGACCACCAGGACAAACGTTGGGAGCTGAAAACTCTTACACTCTTATACCCTTCCCGTGTACATATAAAACAATTGTAGGTAAAACAATAGCATGGAAATATTCTTTACTGTCCCACAGTGGGGAAATTCATAGAAAATAATTAACTTGTCTTACCAAGGAAAAACAAGATCAGCAACTGTAAGACCTGTGAAGCGAAGGACAATAAATAAATCAACAAAATGAACAAGAGCCAAGATGACAACGGAAAAAAGCATAAAAAAAGGAAGAAAGCTAAAAGGTTAGGCTCACCGTTCCAACTTGAATGTCTGAAGAACCAGTATCGTCCTCCTCCATAGTTCACAAACACCATAATAACCAAAGAGATCCTACAGGAATTTGAAAAGATGGAAAAAACTTTTAATAAAGAGTGCCTTGCATTTCAGTGTACTTGCAACTATTCACATCCCCCTGAGTCTTCTTAAATATTGTCAGAATAAAACCACAAATATTATTATGTATATTATTGTGAATTTGTGTAACAGACCAACAGAACATTGTGCATCATTGTGAGGCAAAAGAAAAAGGGATGCATTGGGATTTATAACTTTTTTTTAAAATAAAAATCTTAAATGTCTTGTGCACATTTGTTTCTGTCTGACACACATAAATAAAACCCAGTGCAAATAAAAACCCATCAAATCAGTCTGGGTAAGGGAAGCATTATTTACAGATGAACATCATCATAACGCTGAAAAACTGGAATTGTAGGCAGCAAAACAACTAAGTCAGAAGGTCACATTTTGGTAACAGAATGACTCCAAACATATAACCAAATTTAAACGAAATGGTTAGATTTTAAAAGTTTAGTCCTTCAAGACCTGTGTGAAATCTCTGCTTCAATGCACCTAATTAAAATTATCATATCACTGCATGTTGAGGTAATTTGTGAAAAAGTTTATGAGGAAGGAATACTTTTGAAAGGGACTATGTTCCAGAAAGTTTGACCACAAACTCTGTCTTTTTCAATCAAAAACAAGTAACTAAACTGTTTCTTCTTTATGACAATGTAGCACCAAGAAACTGAGTACGTTTGCTAGTGGAGTGGAGCAAAATAATATGATTGTTTCAATATCTCCTTTGTTGTGAGAATCACATAAAATGAAAATGACAAGTCAGGCTAAAGTTGTAAATTAGTTAATGCTGTGTCACCAGAGCTGGACTGAAGGGTTAGGGTTACCCTCTGAACGTGTCGAGCGAACGAAGCCTTCTGTTGGCGTTGGCCGGGGAAGGGAGGATGTTGTCAGTAACTAGCCCGTCTGTCCGAGGAGACCCCAGTTCCTGGACGGTTGGAGTAAGTTTACATGTGAACTTTATTGTATTCTCCCAAAATCAGGTGCTTAAATCACAAAGGAATTTAATAAAAAAAAAAAAAAACCCTGCAGGGAGAAACACTCACAGAATTAATGAGCCTCTCTGTCTCCATGGTCCCACTGATTCTGAGGACGAAACCCCTTACCACACCAAATCTAGACAAGAATCACAGTGTGCTTACTGGGAGCCTCTTAGAAACACAGCACTTAATAAAAGACTGGTGCTTGAGAGATTTACATACATTTTTATCCAAACACTGCAAATATTATTCATGAAAACACACACACAAGACTTAAAACGACATCTTATTAGGAAATGATTTAATAAAATAGACAAATATTATAAATCAGCCCCACCTTAATACTCTACATCCGACGGCAAATATCAAGGCCAGTCCCACAAAGACAAAAAAAGCAACCAAGATCGCTGCATGGAAAAAGCGGGACATTAGTGTAAAGAAATGTTATTTGTACAAGCCTCATTCTAGGGCTCAAAATATTTAACCTTTATCTATATGACCCCAGTGTAATAAAGCATTCATGTGTGTGACACTCACGCATATTACTGTTTACAGGGTCTGAATTGGTCACTAGGGAGCAGTTAGTGAGCGAGACGTTGTTGAGGTTTTTCATCCACAGAGAGTAGTTCCCATGCTCCCTGAAGTGGAATTGAACTCTGGGAATTAAAACATCAACCAAACACAGTAAATTTAACTGGTTATTAAATTCTTTCATAAAGACTGTCACTTATCCTTGCTTTTGTATATACTATGCCAAGCAAAATAAAAAAAATAAAAATAAAAAAAACAAGTCATACTGCTAGAATGTTTTCATTTAATTGTGTCAAAACTACAAATTTCTTTGTATTTTATTGGAATTTGATTTGCGATAGACGAGCATGAGGTAGTGCAAAACTGTAAGTCTAATGGAGAGAGATGCATAGCTTTTTTACATGTTTATAAATAAAAAACTAACGTGTGGAGTGAATTTGCATTCAACGTTCAATCCATCCTCTGAAAAAGGAGAGAATGTAACCTAACTGCAAACCTACCAAGATATGACTGTCCAGCTAAACTAACAAACTGAGCAAGAAAAGCATTAATCAAATGAATACCAAAATAAAGCCAAATAAAATACATTGTCTACAGTGACTGTAACATGACAAGACTTTTCAAGACAACATAGATAGCCAGTTGATGCATATTTAAAACTCGTAAAAATGCTTTAAAATTGCTCAAGTGTCAAAGTCAATATCCAATCGAATTCAATAGTTGATATGGAAGTTCTGTCACCAAGCATATGATGATTAGACAGTGCATTGCCACTTCTCATACACAAAGAACTACAGTGTGTAGACCTACTTGCAGATCTCCTGGGCCTCAGGAGCGCTGTTGAGCTGCAGAGTTATTTCATGCTGTGTGCTCACAGAAAAGTCAGCTGAGCCGGGCTGGCCAGGGCTGCTCCCTGCTGGCACCACCCCCAGAAGCTGGTACAAACACTAGCAGCACATTTGGAAATGCATCAATAAACGCATCAGATGTTTGTTTGTTTTTTTGACAGTTTTGTGATGCAGAACAGTCAAGAAGAGCTGGATAAACTGGTAGGTTGGAGCTTACCTGGTAGCAGCGCTCTGACCTCCAGGACACCAGGATCTCCGTCTCCAGCTCATTGCTGACCGTCAAAAGAGCCTCATCCATCTTCAAACCAACGTGTTTAGAGTGACCAAAGTCAGCTGGAGAGAAGAAAATCGGTCAGATGACATCCATTAACAATCGGCTTCTACATAATAAACTAAAGCGTTCTAGCATATTATGTTCGGTTCTTCGTAGAAAACAAACAAACAAACAAACAAAAAAAAAAAAAATCAGTGCACAGCTACTATAAAAACCACTTAGATCATCAGAAATATTTACAATGATTTGTTCTGAAATAAACGCGCACGCATGCTCGGATTTTCAGGATATAATCAACAAATATCCTAAATATGCGGTTGTACAGATTAAAGAGAAAGAGGGCTATTCCAACCAGTTTGGTAGAAGAAATGCCAGTTAGCAAAAAGGTGCGGAGGACTAAAGCATGTGAGAGATCTGCAGTGTACATGGCTGCTGAGTTCACTGATCACATGCTGAGTAAATCCATAAATAGCCCTAAGAGGGAAGTTCAAATATTTGCGGCTCAGTTTCCAAACCAAAACTCAGAAATACGGTCAACCCGTTCGACCTCTTAAACATTAGCTTCGCACATACATGGTGGCTTACGGTAAAAGAGCACTAGGCGTGCCTTTGCAGGCGGATAAAAATTAAATGAAACAGTCAAGTGTGTATTTATGACATTGCTATTGCTTTCACATACTTATGTTATACCCAAAATAAATATTTCATTATTTTACTGTGGATTTTTGGAGACAGATTCAGTGAAAGTACTTATGCCAATCCAGACTATGTAGTTTTCAGAAATGTATTTCTCTGAAATCGTAAAAGGTGGCAATAAACTGTCTTTGGATTCTTTTAAAGTGTCGATGAGACTATATCCAGAATAAATATTTCATAATTTTGCTGTACAGTTTTAGAGATAGACCGAGTCAAAGTATCTCCTGACGTTTATCCAGGGTATGCTTAATTGTCTCCTACTTAGAGATGTTCTTCTCTCAAGCTAAAGGAGGTGACAACAAACTCTTTGGATTATGTTCCCCTTTAGTGACAGATAATAGTTTCAACCTTCTTCAAGTCCATAGCGGTGACTCGTTAACGATTTCTTAAAACTGTTGTAAATAGTTAGAAAGGGTTGCGAAAAGTTTTACTTAACATTAGCCAAATAGCTATGGGGCTAACCAAGCCACAAATAAATGTATCTGATTTTATTTGCCAACATTCATGTACTTACGCGCAGAGATTTCAGCCATTAGTGGTCCTACGCAAACGGCAATAACAACAACAATGACAGCGAGGAAAAACATATTAGCTTGTTTGGGTTGCTTCATTTCTTTTCGCTTTTCCGCCTTCTCTCTCGCAGCTGAAGATGTATGTGAAGATATGCGTTTTGGGTTTTCTTCTGGTTTCTTTTTTGCCATGTATTCAACTTCCTACACTTCCTTGTTGTTATATTATAGTGGAAGCGTGGAGGGACAAAAATGGTTCCGGTGTTCAGAAAATTGTCGCATCAATTTTGCAATCAGGCAGCAGGTGTTAAAATGTTGAACAAAGGCTATGACATTGATTTTTCAGGCAGTGGATTAACGCATTTTCAGGTGTGACACACATTGGAGGGTAAAATAATCCCACAAACCTGAACACAATTCAATTCCATGCATTCTGAATAAACCCCAGTGACATTAAAAATACATAAATTAAATAAATGTTCAAATGAAGCAATGAATGGACCAACAATCACACCAAAAATAGAGTCATTGTAATGTATACAATGTGACAGATATGGTTGTTTTTTGACGCCCCATTTACTTTCAAATGCCTACAAGAAGGATAAATAAATAGGAGCTGAATAAAATAAATACAGTGGAAATAATAATTAAAATAAACAGGGAAAAATGTATAACGCTAATAAACAGATCAATGGTCACATTGTATATCATTTTCTAAAACACTTATTTTTGTGCCGTTTTAGGCACATTAGCTACTTTATTAAGACATCCTTTGAATTGTGGTTTGGTTATCCTTTTTTAAGTGTAGGTCTCCTCCATCATATTGATCAAATTATTTCCTGTAAGCAGTCATTAGAGTTGGTTGCTATAGTAACTGCGTCTTAAGCCAGATAAATTAGTATACGTTTTAAAAGTGTATCTCCCTGAAAACGTCTGAATGTTTTTTTTTTTTTTTTTTACACTTCAGCAGTAGTAGTGCAAAGTAATGTTAGTAGTACAGTGCTGTTTGGTATGTGTTACAGTGTAGCAGGAGCCATTACATTGACAGACGCATGCGCACATGCACAGAGGGTGGAGAAAAGGATTTCCAATCGATACCCGAGTGAATCAACGCAGTTTCCCATCAGAGCAGCTCTTGCCATGGCAGACAAATTAAACGCACAGAAAAGGTAATGTAAGCATAGGTTTATGTCCAATCATTAGGTTAACTGCTATTCGTTTATAAATAATTGAGAACTGGTAACAGGGAAGCAGTTTTACCGCTTTTTCTAACGTGTCAAGAAAAGTATCTAATTAGCACCCTAAGCTAGCATTGTTAAGCGGTTACTTCTACTGTTTTCGCAGTGTCAAAATAGCAGCTGGGGCTGTAGTCTGTGTTGAAAGCGAGATCAGAGGAGATGTTACTATTGGTAAGATGTTCTGCTTTTGAAATAAAAAAGTAGCAAACACATAAGCCAAGAGATTTTGCAAATGGATTATAATTTGTCTTTACTGTAACTGTTTGTTGTTTCAGGCCCTAGAACAGTGGTCCATCCAAAAGCTCGGATTATAGCAGAAGCAGGACCCATTGTGATTGGAGAAGGCAACCTGATTGAAGAACAAGCTCTGATCATCAACAGGTGAGGATTAGACTCATCTTACAAGTATTGATCAAATTTAAATATGGATAGAGCTTTACAACAAATCCTAAGGGTAAAAATGTTATACATTTGTATAAATCTCAGTTATCCAGAAAACATCACCCCGGACTCTGAAGTGGAGCCAAAGACCATGACCATTGGTACAAACAACGTGTTTGAAGTCGGCTGTGGTATCCTTTTTTGACAATCCTGTGCCTGTTATTGTGTATAAATAATTGAAAGTGCTTTCATAATTCCAAACCAGATTTGCCTAAACTGTTATTAAACAGTATCTCAAGCCTTGAAAATTGGTGACAACAACGTCATTGAATCTAAAGGTGGGCTCTACCAAATTCAGCTATTAGAACCGAAATCTAACAGAATTACTCACCATATTTTCTTTTTCCTGTGTCTTGCCGTCTAGCTGACGTTGGCAGGAATGTGATTCTCACCAGTGGATGTATCATTGGAGCCTTCTGTCAGGTCAACACCTGTGAGGTCATACCTGAGAACACAGTCATATATGGCTCTGGATGTATGAGGAGAGTTCAAACAGAGAGACCACAGGTATGGATACACATGGTTTTGCACGTCCAGGTTACAGAGAAATATTCCAGGTGTAGGATTATCATTTTATTTTGGTGTCACAGTGGAATAAATGAATACATTTTTCTGTTGGGACTGTTTATTCATCTCAATTGAAATTAGCCGGTATTCTATACCCCTGCCACTTTACCCACTAGGTATACATAAACTATTTTCCTTACTTTTAGACATCCCTGCCTGACTGAAAGTTTTGTATGTGTACTTAGCTACTCTGACCAATTTTTATGATGGTTCAAATGTTCAGAAGTAGAGGGGGAGGAAAAAAGGTTTACACTGTTTAACCCCAATGACTCTTGTTAAATTCTACTCCTGGCAAAATGGTTATTCTTATCTTAACATTTCATGGGATCTACAGTTGGAAAAAGGAAAACAAACATGGATTCGATTTTTACACCAAAGTGCTGCGGAGGTATTCTCCCAGCTGTTGCTGAACATCGTCGGCTTGCTGGGTTAAAGAGAGCAGGTTTAAAACTACAGCTGACAAGCTTAGTGTCTGTTAAGCTGCTGACTGAAGGCTCTACTCAAGCAAATACCTGAACTGTTTAACCAGCTAATATCACTTTCATAATTGCATTGCTGCATGAAGAGCAGAAATAAACCAGTCTTGTATAAACACTACAGAGTACAGTGCCCCCTTACTTTTTTATTGTCTTCTTTATCGCATTTTTATTTCCAGACACAGATAACCTGGCTATGAATATAAAAGATGGTTTTTATTTAGGGGAAAAAGGCAATCCAACCAATCTACTCCCATGTGAAGATATAATTGCATCCATTGATAAATTATGAATTATCTATGGTTGCCACCCCTCCCTGATTACTGTTTAATCTGTCAAATCGAGAAACCACTTAAATAGAACCTATTTAGCAAAATGAAATGGGGTAAAATGTGTCAAGAACAGCACATCTTGCCTCTAAGAAAATTTAAGTGTTTGACATTTGTTAGTCTGATAGGGTTAGAAAGACATTTCTAAGGGTTTGGGCCTCCATGAAACCACAAAGAGCCATTATCTGCAATAGGAGAAAGTAAGCAACAGTGGTGAAGCTATCCAAGAGCGCCCAGCCTACCTACATTTCTCGGATTTTGTTTTTGCAATGTTATGCTCTTCATTGAAATGTTTTATTGTCATTACAGCCACAGACTCTCCAACTTGACTTCCTGATGAAGATTTTGCCAAACTACCACCATTTGAAGAAAACAATTAAAGCAAGCCACACTACCAGTTAAAATGCAACAGTAAACTGTTTGAATTAAATTGCTTTGTTTGAAGGTAACACATGTACATAATTATTAAACACCAAGAATAGTGCCCTTTTGGTATTTCCTACTCTGTAACAGTAGATCAGTCATTTCCCTTTACCTGTTGGCTAGTTTATTCTTTTCTAAAATTGAAAAAAAAAAAATGTTTTCCCTCAAAGTTTGGGAGATGGACTTTAAGTATTGACCAATTATTGCAAGAGATTTGAAACTGTATTGTGAAACAATGAAATTTATTAAAATAAATCAAAATATCTTGTATTTTGAACCACTGTACCATGGTTCTGCAAAGTAAAAGCACTGGAGTCTTCTGAGTCCACAAGAAGAAAAGATGGAGATGTTTTCATGCTGGGTCTTCCACACATCTGGTTACCATCAGAACATCTCTTTACTCAAATTGCACCTTTCAAAACACGTCTTTGCTTTCAACTAAAAATAATCGGAGTAATATTAACACATATTAACCGCATTTACATCTCATCTGTAAGGATGATGTGCCCACTTCTGTCCAGCCTTCATGTGCTTACAGATCTCGGTACTCTTCCCAAAAACGTCCTTGAGGTTTGATTGAGCAGTGACTCTAAAAAGCATTCCACAACACTGCTGCTATTGGCTCCATGTAATGTCTACTGATCCCTGGAGAGAATGAAAGTAAAGGAACATGCTAGGTTGTTTTTTTTTTTTTTTTTTTTTTTGTGACGAACCAACAAAAGGGAGGCTTGCGTTCTTCCTGCGGTTTTTTCCCCTCCCCCCGGGAATCTTT
>NW_015113151.1:231127-246608 GCF_001443285.1 Poecilia latipinna | reverse complement strand
GGCCCCTTTAAATTTTCCGGTTCCCCGGGGAAAAAAAAAAAAAAGAAAAATGGTGGGGTTTTTTTTTTTTTTTTTTTTTTTTTGACAGAACCACAACAAAGTCGGTATTGTATAGCCAGCGGCTTCATCTCCTGCCACCTCGGATTATAGTGAGCGGTTTCACTTCTTTGCCGGCACACCATCCGTGTAGTCCTCCAGAACTCCTGCCAGATGGTTGTTATGGGTTTTGAATTGTCTCTTCCTCTGACCACTTTGCTTCTTTCTCTTTTGAACTGGCATCTGCAGGGAAGCCAGAATCCAAAGTTAAACAGGATGGTTGTTCTAGTACAGAATAAGCATGACTACAAATATATTTTTTTCTTGTCTCTAAAAGGAGGTTTTATACAAACTTGCTGAAATAAATAAATATGAGACAAAAGAAACTGACCACTTTCTTTGGTCCAGTCTCTTGCATGGAAGAGATGCCCTGTTTTTTCAAGTACTCTTCGATTTTCTCTTCATCTATGGAGTCCACTGGCACACTCCTCCACAGCTTCTGAAATTCTTCAGTGCAAAGTGAGGAACAACAAAAATAAAATGTGTGAAGTCAAAGTCTGCTGGTTCAGAGGCGAACTTATAATAATAAAAAAAAAAAATATCACCTTCATCTACTACAAACTGGCAATGCTTGTCGTTGTAGAACAAGATCTTTTTCTTGTCTGGTCTCGTTACAAATACAATCTGATCCCCCAAAGCCTGTGGAAGACAATTTAGTTTTTAGCACCCTGCGGAACTATTTATGCCTCTTGACCTTAGACACATTTTCTGGTTTAGTGTGTTTCTTGGTCTTCATGATGCTACTACTTCACACACACAGTTTCTAACAAACCCCTTGTGCCTTCACAGAACATCTGCATTTATTTGGTTGGAACGTGACAAAATAGGAAGAGGCCTAAAAACTTTTGGAAGTCACCATTTGTAGTAGTCATGTTAATTATTATCTTCTCTCATATAATTGACTTTAAATTACCTTGATAGCCTTAGCAGAATTAGGGAGTCCCTCTTCCACATCGTCCAGCAGCACTCCCCCCAGCCCCAGCTGGTCGTGTTTGTCCAGCAGCCTCAATAAAGCTTTCTTGTCCTTTAGGTTGTATTTGGGCTTAAAGCCATACGTTCCGTCACGAACCTCAATTTTTGGGTTGTTGACCAAGGCCTGAAATTTGGGACAAAGACGTACTAGATTACATGTAAAGCTGTTGTCATTTTACTCAACATTTATTCAAAACAAAGTTGCAAAAATCATGAACTGGAAAGGTATTAGATCATGAGTCTATTAAAAAAAATGATAACTTTGGACACCTTGGATGGCCTGAATATCCATATCCTTAAAAAATAAAAGTATAGAACATTGGAAGCAAGCGACTTGTAAAGGTTTAGAATTTCTACACAGTTTTGTATGACGTAAAGAATCAGTTTTAAACGTAGGATAAAGTTTATGAGAAATGTTTGAGGAAAGAACCAATTCCTCTTGAGGTGACAAAGAGCTGCGTTGACCCTGAACATGACAGAAACACACCTCAGTCATTAGCCATTGTTTCTGTTTCAGACTGATGTCAAGAAGTTTGGTCTCATCCAGTATCTCATCAAGGGTCAGGAAGTGGGTGTCGCCATTCTGATGCCTCGTCTGTAAACAGGACAAAGATCAGGCAAAGTTAAAACAACATGTAGGAGAAACACCTGCTAACACAAAAATATTTCACAGTATTTATTTTACTTTTTTGAAATATTTTCATTGCAAACTATTGACAGATTCAGCAATGTCGTCTGCAAGTTGGCAGCTAAAATGTCAGGGTGCTTTGCAGCTTTTAAAACTCGGATCAACAGATGGCACAAAAGTACAAGCATTAAAAAGAAATCTGTCGAGTGATATACGAGTTCAGCAAAAAAAAAAAAAAAAGATGAGTCACAGCGCAGACAGAAGATCGCTGCCTTTCTGCAGAGCCGCAGAATGATAAACAAGCTGTTTATGTACCCAAAGAAAGACTCGAGAGCAAATGTTACACAGTGGACAAGTCTGAATCACCCCCGAAAAATAGACTTTTTTATGAAACTGTGATGGAGATGACTGGATAATAAAAAATTAATGGTGGTGTGGAAAGTGTTGAGCCAGCCTGACTCTGATCTCAACACTTTTCATGTAATTAGGAATGACATAATAACATTTGACACAAAAACATTCAAATCTACACAAAGCCTACAAATGCTCTCTTTAAACATAAGCTTACCTTCATGTAGTTGACAATCTTGGCCAGGCAGCCAAACTTGTACCCAGCGCTTGCCTTGCTGTTAATGCTTCCATTTGCAGATTCTGTGGAATACAGAAAAAAACAAAAACAGAAAAACAAAAAAAAAAAAACAGAAACCATTATATAATAAGCATAGTCGATATAATGCACAAAGTATGTGTGAAATGTTTCTTATAGTGAAAAAGTTTTAAAAATCAAATCAATGCAGTGCTTTTTTCCAAAATGTAATGAAATGTGGGTTGATTCAGTTAAATTGTATATATATATATATTTATATTCTGCTATAAATAAAAAAAGCTAAGTGTAGGTGAAGTGTTGCAGCTTTCTGAAACTCTGTGTTGCAACAAATAAAAATTTAGAAACACATTTTTCATTTTGCGTCACATCAAAGTCATGAATGTCCGCAGTGACATTAACAGACATAAAATATTATAACTTTCTCTACATTTGATTAGCAATTCTTAAAATTTTTATGATATTTAACATCTTTTCACATTGATGTCATTTGTACCTATCCAAACACAAAATTATTTAATTTGACCTATAAAATAATATTTCAGGAGGTTCACAGAAATAGCTAATGTGAGGTGGATTTTGGCCCAGGCGCCTTTGGAAAAATAACAGAAAAATTAGAAATTGGGGGGAAATGTATATAAATTAAATACATTTTATTTTTCACATGCAATATAAGTGTGTTTCCAAACTTAATGATTAAATATTAATATTAACGTAATTGTGGCTGAGCAGTCTCGGCAGTCAAACTAAAAACTTAATGTATTTACAAGGCTCTGCCTGAAAATATGAATAGGATTAATTTTTGGGTACAATTTGGATATCATTTTCTAAGGGATCCAGGAGTGAAAAAGATCTAATTGGAACTGCAAGTACTTCAATAAAATGGGTCTAATATCTGCTATGGTCCAGTCATAACACCCTTCACTACCTCCCTGAAGTGAGCCCTGACCAATCACGGTTCAAAACAGACACCGATTCATAAATGACTCACGGTGTGGGAAGGAGCCTCTGTGGCTGTTAGCTGAACGGTGGGCAGAACGGCAAATTTCTGACAGTTCCGCTAGCGAATGGTGTGGGAGCAGGGGCAGAGGGAAAGAGCCAATGACGGGGAGAAGCCTGATCTGTTCAGGAGATGCATGAAGAGCTGCAAGGAGTGGCGGAGGAGGAGAGCGGGTGCACGAGCAAAGGCTGAAAGTGCATGAGTGTGCCGAGGAGAGCAGGTTGATGTGTGAGTGTGAGCGAGGGGAAGATCCAAGAGACAGGGGGAGAACTGAAAACAAGGGAGCTCATCTTTTATCCAGCATCTTTAAGAGGCTGAGCCAGACACGGAGGTGAGTTGGTGTATATATTTTTTCCAGATAAAGTGTAGTCTGAATCATGTTTGACATGAACCGATCCCAACAACCCACTGCCTGACCTGAAAACAAAAACTGTTGTTGGTTTTAATTTTAGGACTAGTGCTAGGTGTTTTTGTTTTTTTTAAGCTGCTGAATCACAAACGTTAAAATGCAAAAAATTCATATTTACAAATCAAATCTATTTCGCTTAATGTTCTTTAAAGCTGCAGCATTCCTAAATAACAGCAATGAAAAAATTACATTTAAAACCTTTAGCCGTCAGATGCAATAGTAAGGCCAAAATTGCTTACACACACACTCACACACACACACAGACAGAGGATTAAATAAACATGAACCAGTCTGCACTCTTCTCTGGTTGAATAACAAGCACCAGAATATCCGTTTTTGTGCGTCTGCGCAGGCGTTCATGAGCGTCATGTCTGCGTTTGTCAGAACACACAGCTCTGAGGAAACTGCTGCTGTCACGACAAACCAGTGAGGGGGGTAAAATCGGCGAAGTTATGGCCAGGGAAACACCATCAGGAATGTGTGCGTTTTTTTCTGAGTGGCGGCCAATTTTGAGAGAGCATTACGTAGTCCTGCAACACCTACTAAGCATGGCTGGGGTGGGGCTCTCGCAAAGGGGGGGTTGGTAGCAGATGCTGCAGGGAGCCAAAGTGTCCCCCTAATGATGGGTAGGAAAACAGAAATACCAAGCTGGAAACAGCCGGGGGGATGGAGGAGGTCAGCTAAGGTTAGTCTGTGAGGTTGTTGCCATGGCAATGAATCTGAGTGAAATTGATATGACTGATGAAATGATGCTGTACATGGATTATAAAGTTAAATTGCATTAACTGAAAGCAAGCGCACACAAAAAAGCTTCTGCCAGATCTCAATAATACAGAAAAATAAACCTGCAACTAGGTCTAGGATATTAACGATGATCAGTGGAAGTGGGCCATATAAAATGAAATAACTAAACCGCATACGGTAACTTTAATTTATTGACCTCATTATGAAACTGACAGCGGAAAATTCAATGAGAAATGCCACAATACAGTCAGTTTTGAGGATTTTCAAACATTAATTGGAATTTTATCATTATGACAAATTAAAATTCTTATATTTTTTATGATAAACAAGAAAATAAATTCCCATGCCTAATGGCCAGAGTTTGTTTTAACTCAAGTTTTTAACTAATGCAATCATTAACACCAAGCGCTGACTGGATGGTCTAAAACTAAATAAATAAGTGGATTCATCATACCTGAGCCCTAGGCGGTGGTTAGAACACTCTTCAGAGCAGATGTTTTTACTGAGTCAAAGTTAGTCATTTTCATCACTAGTTATAAACACCTACGTTTACAACTGGTAGCAAAGACGAAGGAAGCCATTAAAATAACCGATTTAAAGTGACTGATCTCTTTCATAGTGTCACCTCTACTTCCAAAGTGAATAAATAGCTATCAATGTGCAAAGACTGATCTTTTATCTTCTAGTTCTATAAAATCTACCAGAAAGCTTATAAAAAAAACAAAAAAACAACAAATGTGGCTGATGGAAGCAGAAACAATTAATTTGATCTTTTTTTTTTGCAAAAGCAGATTAGTCCCAACACTTGAGTTATTTAAATATTTATCCCACATTGTATTTTTTACAAAAATTATAGACCCCTAAACATCAATATCAGCTGGTCAGATCTTTATGAAAAGTAAAGACTGGATGTAGGCCACAAAATCCTAAGAGGTGGAAGTAAGTGGTGCAGAATAAATTATTGAACATGGCCTTCGAATCAAAAATGCAACCCCTTAAGAGAACTGAAGCGAGGGCGCTAAGAGTTATTTCAGATAACAAGAAGCTCTAAAGATACATTCACAGGCCCTTCTACTATTATTCTGTAGCATTAAAGCAGGTGTTTCACATGTACCACCAGTTTGAGTTGGAAGCTCTAGGAGGAAATGGACAGGAAATATAATCTAAGAAAACTGGTCAAGAGACAAGCACTTCAGTTCCTCTGCTCAGTGTTTTCTACCTGTAAGCAATCTGGGTCAGCTACCTCTCACTCGCTCTCTTTCTGCTCTCTGTGTGTCAGGAACATGCATGTGCACCCTCGTGTGTGTGTATGTGCGTGTGTGTGTGTGTGGGCAGAAATGCTTGCACACATCAGAGTGGTTCAAAGTGGTTGGAGTTGGCTAAAAGAACGACTGATGGGAGACAATTTGTCTAACCATATGGCTACTGAACATCTCCTAATTTAACAATGCAGTTCCTTAGATACAATACCTATATTTAGAAAACTCCCTTTAGTGTGGTAAAAACTATACAAACAATTTTTGCAGATATCCATTTTATAACTTGCTTTACACAAGGCTACCTGGCAACATTCACAAATTCAGCTATTTTTTTTTACAGGCAGAGGGTGGAAGATAAAACAGAACATCTTTGCTGTGCTATTAAGCCTTCCTGTTATGTGATGAAAGTCTTACTCTCTCTCTCTCTCTTTCTCCCATTGGTGAAGAACAACATTTTCCTTGTAAGAAGAATCTTCTTCTTACAAGGAATGTTTTTTCTCATCCTGAGCTAATTTCTAACATATTGAGAATTCAATACAAGCAAGTAGTGTTTAACAAGGTGAATTCCTAGATTGGGAAAATATCAGATTTTTGAGTTCTGGTCAGCTGATCAAAGCCGAACAGCTGAAATCTCTACCATGGGGTTTTTCTTGACAGTTCAATGACAGTCATATGGTAAAACCATAACTTTCCACTGCAATACAGTATCACAAACAGTCCCTTCTTACTTATTTTTAAAGAAATTAAAACTAAGCACAGAATTTCACAACAATACATCTTCTTTTTCATGCTTTTGTCTCCAACCAGAAAACATGGCCAACATCACAACCACCATCCACCCAAGTAGTCTCCCTGAGGCCGTCCCTCTGTCCCGCGTCTCCTTACAGGTCCAAGAGGTCTACCCCTTCCATGATGGCTGGAATGTTGCCTGTTTCGTCATCCTTCTGCTTTTCATCCTCACCGTCCTCTCCCTGGCTGCCTTGGCTGTGCTCTATGAGCTACTTGACTGTGGGTGCTGCACTAAAGGGAAAACACACCACCAGCTACAGGAGGAAGGCCCAGGAAGCTGCAGCAAGCTCATGACCAATATCTGCAAGGAGCCAGAGTCCCACACCGAAGTGGTATAGAGGCAACAGAGATGGGCAAAGATGAATTTTGGGAATTTTTGGAAAAGAAAAAAGGACTGAAACTGTTAGACAGTAAGGAGTAATGAGACCTTCATTTTTGTTCTTTTTTTTATTTCAAACTGATTGTTTTTCTCTCCACCTACTTTAAGAATGTCTCGGAAAAATTGAAAGCATGAGAGCTGACAATTTTGCCTAAAACACTTCTTTCAAAGTAATAAAAAGAAAAAGCTTATTTGGTGGATAATTTTTCCAACTCAAAGGGTCCGTCTGGTTGCATGCCAAAATTATGGTGATGTTAATCATCATATCAGCTTTGGAAAGCAAGCGTGCTTTTTTTCCCCCCGTCACACATTACCTATATAAATAGCACTGCTTCTTTAGCTCAACACAAGCTTGGTAGCTGAACTGTCATTTACTTTATTGTGTCATTCCATATGCCTTACCACAAACTGCCTAACTCTCACTAAAGGATGTGGGCTTTGTAAATCACTGTTTAAAAACTGACTGTTGCTTGGCATGTAAATTGTGTGGGATTATTTTGTCGGAACTGTGTGTGTGTAAATAAAAGGGATCAATGATACAATTTGTAAGGTTTCCAATGGAAAGCTCCCATTCTTGTTGTGTAAAAAAAAAAAAAAAAAAAAAAAACTGATGTAAGCTTTCCAAAGCTTGCTGAGCCAATCTGTCTGCAACTCATATCTCATATATTTAGAGATCGTTTGCAACACAGTCTGTCAGAGCGTGTTATTGAAATGTAATGTCAAAGTCATTTTTCTCTTAATAAAGTCCCACTTCACAGAAAAGTGTGTCGCCATTACTTGGTGTCCAAAAAAAGAAAACTAAGAAAGAAAAGCAATGTCTCTCAGTCATGATGAAACATAAATTGAACTGCAGGCCTTGCAGCCAAATTGTTTACTGCAACAGCATCTTCTTCACAGGTCTCTAAAACGCCAGACAGCTGCAGCTGATCCAGAATGCCCACGTCCTCATCAAAAGTAAGAAAATAGAGCACATCACCCAAGTTCTAAAGTGGCTTCCTGTAACTTAAGAGAAAAGACTTTCAAATATTTTAGTTAATTTATAAATAAGTGAATGGCTTAATATGAAAATACTTTAAAAGACCTGTTGTCATATCAATCTTAGGTCCCCTGGCTTTAGTCTACTCTGCATTCGCAGAATCAGAACCAAACATGGAGAAGCATTATTGAGTTTTTATTCTCCTCTAATCTGGAACACTCTGCCAGAAAACTGCAAAAATGCTGAAACCATGATTTCCCTCATTGACCATCCTTTATTATGCCACTTTGTTCCTTGTCTTATGTTTTCATCATGTGAAGCAGTTTGAATTGCTTTGTTGATAAAATGTGCTGGTTGATAAAATGTGGTGTTCCAATGCAACATCCTGGTTCTAAGTGGTTGCTAAGCAACATTTTTCAATCTAAATGGCTCCAAAGCTGCCAGGACTGCTGGAGAAATCAGACAGAAGGAACACACAAGACTCTGTGTTACAAACTAATGGAGTTCTGTTTGACAACTCACTGTTTTGGACCATTGTGCAAAGCACTTCATGTTGTTATACCTACTAAAATATCTTACAATTTTTTCCTTTCAATTTGTATTTTTTTTTTTTACAAAAATCACAGGTGGCACAACTGTTAGTATCCAACTAAAATTTCTTTGAAACTCATGTATGTCAACCATTGTTTTAATTTAGAATTTTGTTATAAATATGAAAATAAATTACATGACAAAGAAACCTATTTTGGCTAAAGGTCATTAGGCTGAACACAGATGAATTTATGTCCTGCCACCACACACAGAGATAAGGATGACTGGAGAAATAGATATTTATCCAAGTTCACTGTTGCTGTGTAGAATCCGCAGAGAAACTGTCTGAGACAGTTGCAAGGAAAAAGCCCTAATGGGAATGTAAATTGGGCCTGTGGTCAGATGAGACTCAGACTGGAGAATGAAATAAAGGATGCATAAGTGGAAAACCAGTTTATGCGGACTGTTAAATACGGTAGAAGATCTGTGACGCCATGAGCTTGTTACTCTTCCAAAGAGTCTGGGATGAGTGAATTCCATCATTTCATTTTTTTTTTTAAATACCTAGACATTCAAAAAAATCTTACTAGCAAACTTAAAATGAGTTGCTATCAGATCTGTCAACATAATATCTAAGAGAAGTTGCCAAGAAAGCAAAGAGGAGGTTCATCAAACTTCTTCCATGACCATGCCAGTTCTGACATACAAATCTTTTAAAACAAAAAAAACATGTGACAAAAAGCAAGAAGACAGCAGAACAGACGGATGAAGATTGTGAATGATCTGCAGACTGTAGAAAGAAGAAACAGTCAAAGCTCCCTTCTCTTGTGCGTTCTCAACTTGTGAAATGTCATTGACTAATTACAGTCCTATTGCCAAGTGGACCACCGAGGATTTTCTTTAAAACAGTTTTTCTTAACATGGGATTTTTCATTGCAGCAGCATGTGAGCTACTGCAATGAAACACAAACTTATTTTAAGGCTTTTTACCAGAGGCGCCAATCAATGTATTCCCACTGCAATGTTTTCATTACAACTAAAGGTTCTGCAATGAAAGTGACCATAATCAGCTTATATTGAGTTTTTGTTCACCACTGGCCAACAAATGTGTCACTGAAAGAATCATATTAGATGGCAGAACAGAAAAGCTAGGAATAATAGCAGTCTTGTATTTCTAAAGTGTAAAATATAACCTTACAGCCCGATGGAGCATTTAGTATCCGTCAATCGCCTACACATGCAGGAATGGGAGTCTTTATTAATGTGGACGTGTATAATGTCACAGACATCCATCACAGAGATAATATGTTAAAAAAAAAACATTTAAGGCTAAGCAATGTCTTCCTTTCATGCTTTATTCAAAGAGTTGCTGATTAAATGAGATGTTTCACTTACCAGAGCTGTTTTTGGATCCAGAGGAGCTCTCCTTATCTACTTTGGGTTTCTTCTTCTTGTGAGATCCAGATTCTGATGCGGCTGGCCGCTTTTCTACAGCGGGCGTGGAAAGAGCTCTCTTTTGGAACAGCTCACGCTCTCTAAGCAGAGCTGGATCCATCCCGGCTGACATGAAAGAAGAAAACATGGACGTAGTGTAAGTGTTTTTGACGCAAAACAGATTTCAGGCAGAGGAACACAACAAATTTCAAATGACTGATTTGCTAAAACCCTGTTTTATTCCTCAACAAAGCCTGAGTGCTCCTTCCCCCAAAAGCTTTATTCTGACTAATTCATATTCAGAGATTGGTTACCAGGTTTATTTCTAATGATCTTACAAATATTGTTGGTTATTAGCTGCATCTTTATTCTAAGATGTTGCTGACCTGGAAGTCAAGACCATTCCCATTCCTAAAGAAATTGGCATTTCCCAGACAAATATTTTCTATGTGTTACTTCATATCTTAAACAACAGTGACTATAACATAGATCCAAACTTAGCTACTGAAAACTCAGTTGGCTTCATAAACTCATTGATCCATTTCTTTAGATTCCCTTGTCTAATTTAATACTGTGCAAAACGTAGGTGTTCCTGTATTAGTTTATGGCTCTAGTTCCATAGAAAAGGTATCAAATTTCAGACCACTTGTATCAATTCTCTGTCCTTAACCAGCAATATTGCCAATAAGTACATTTCAATTTGGGTTCAAAAATCAAATCCTTCAGATGAAGGATGATGCATGTTTCAGTTCATAAATGAGCTCTTTGCAGATTCCAACTGTCCAACTTGACCTCATTTTAGGCCCTGCCATCCACAGTTCAGATGCGTCTTTTTTTATTTTTTTATTATTCCACTGGCGAGCTACAATGCATTACAGATAACAAATTCACTACTTGTGAATAAGACAAAAGGTAGGTAAAGAACATATGAATTTATGTTAAAATGGTAACATGGCTAATTTTGTTGGGTTGTAAGTGTTTAACACACACCTCAGACAGATTATGCAAAGTCTATACAAACATTGTAGATTTGAATAACCTGAGGTACATCTCTGACCCTTTACACATCACATGTTCCCTCCATTCTCTCCAAATTTCAATTATTATTTACAACAAGTGGCAAAACACAGAACTATAACAACACAATGTATAGACTATTATACATTGGTCTATACAATGTTAAAGAAAACTTATACATTTTCAATTTGGTACATTAAACATATAACTAATAATAAGCAAGAATGTTGGATTTTTTTTGTCCTCATACATAATAAAGTTAACTAAAAATGAAATCTCATTTTTTTTAAAATCACAGCAGCTAAACGCATTTGTCAGAAAAGTCATTGTTGCAGGAGTAAAAAAAAAACATATACAATTACTGCAAAAACAGTGTGAAATTTACAACAGTCTTGCTTCTTAGAACTAAGTTACTGAAAAATAATGAGTGAGAAGGAGAGATATATTATTCTTCCTTGTTCCAAATAAGCAGGCTGAACAAAGCAGAGCCAAAAATAACAACTGAAATAATCAAATATGACGAAGTCAAAGGATTCAATTCTAAAGAGAAAGAAAATCACAAATGAAGCCCGTGTTAGCCGTGCTTTGCCTTGGAATCGAGTCATAATTTGGAAATACCCCCAGAGGTTTATTTAGATGAGAACTTTTTAGATGAGAACTTCCCCCAAAACATTTCTGATTAGCTAAAGAAAGAAAATAACATTAGTAGTTTGACAGGGCATATATTTTCCTAAGGTACAAACACAAAGGTATTGATCTAAAGAACTGATAGGAAAAACAAGGTAAGAGCTCGAACTGTAATAGCTGGTTGATTTAGCTAACGTTCGTCATCACTGCTGTATTACCTAAACAGTTAACTGATGCGATATCTTCCTAAACATTAGGAGACAGTTTAACATTCTAATTTAGACAGAAAAACAAACAGCAGAATGCAAAAAATAAATGTACTGTACTCTCGCTGTTAACCTAGCATTAGCACATGCAGTGTTAAGTCAGTACACGGTACCTGCCTTTTGCTTTGTCCTCCTGCAAATAAACTGGAGTTAGTCCAAAAGGACTAACTAATCAAAGTGCAAAGCCAAATTAATCTTCCAGTAAATCAGCGATTTTCCGCCTTTTCTAATGTGAAATAAGTTGATACCAGCTAGCTAGCTAGCTAACTAACTTCTAACAAATGTTTTCTCCTCACAGGACTTCCGCTTCTTGTTCGATGTATCGGTTTTCTACAGCTAATCATACACTACGTCACCACGCATTTTCCATTGGACGGAGAAAAACGTCTTGCGTATATTTTTTATCTGTCCAAAGCTTTCGGAAATATAAACTAGAAGTGGACTTGGTTACTTCGAAAGACATACCTAATAAATACTAACGTAAGATAAATGTCCATTAAAATTATTCACAATTCCAAAGGATTTTTGTTAATAATTTTTGAACCATTGTTTTTCCCCCTTTCTGAAAAAAAAAAAAAAAAAAAAAAACCGAAGAAAATATTGCTCATCTGTTTTGGGATTGGTGTTGTACAAGAATGTTCTGGAATACAATTGTTTTTAATCAAAAACAATTAGAAAATTAATTTAACAAACAGGGCTGTTTCATTTGTAATAGAAAAATATAATCTTAGCGATACCGAAGTTTGTTAACTTTTGTTATTGTTTACGGTAAATAAACTTGAAAACACTTATCCAAATATCTACAATAAAATCCCAATTCCCAAATTATCTTATCTTCAGTTAATGTCCCCTTAAAAGTCCTTAAAATTAAGTTTCAATTCTAAAGGAATTTACATAATACCTCCTATATTTCTCCCTTCCAAGATAAATACTTTGAGGTAACGTCTTCAGAGAGAGTGTTTCAACATTACCACCTAGTGGCGTAATGGCGTAATTTTGTCAGAACTGAATTTATTTATTTATTTATTTAAAATAAATTCTTGGAAACTTTCACAAAAAAGAACTTTAAATAAGCAGAAAAGTTTATTTATTTTTTTATTATTTTTATTTCTTTTTACATATTTTTTGTAAGCTAAAGTTGATTATTTTTTATGCAGAAAACAACATGATATAATGTCAATGTAATTAATCATCTGAGCATGAAGTATATATGTCCTAAAATATAGAGTGGATGTGACTGAACTGAATGCCATAGCCGTGTTTTGTGTTCAGGAGTACATTTACACAGTGTGTCCTGTTTCAAGAACAGGATAATAAACTCAAAACTTATAAAGTCTGTGTTGCCCCTTTCATTCCTTCTTGGAAACTGAACTGTTTACATGAAGGAGCGAACAACATCATTGAAATATAATAAAATATTACATCTCCACAGTATCAAAAAAAGAAGAAAAATATTTAAGATTATATCATCACAAGCCCCGTACTCTAAGGAAAGCCCCTAAAACCTTGTTGAATCTATGCTGCAAACAATGACGTTCTGAAAGCAGAAGGTGAAAATACTGCCGTGGAAGTCTACACTTTATTTTCTAGCATTGTTGTCTCTGCACATTAGTCACTAAAACACTAGTTTAGGAAACACAGTGACCTACTCTTTTCTGATGTAACAAACTTTGTGATGCTGATGAAATTATTGGACTTTTTATACTTATTCCCAGTCACTGCTATGACAGTTGTGTTCATCTGGGAAATGATGATAAAAGCCAGTGGAAAACCGAGTAAACCAAAACATTCCAACCTCTTTTTAATGCGTTTAAATAGACAGATGGTGTGTACAATACATCAGAGCATGTTCAACCATCTTGGCTTTGGAGCTGTATGCTTAGCCTTCACACATGCATCTTAACTCCTGCATGAAGCTCTTCCAATCCAAATTTTATCAACTATTTTTTCCCTTGGCTAAGGGCACATCCTTCCTTTTTAGGTAGAATTGCTTTAATCTCTTTGGGAAGGTGTAATAACGTGCAAACTGTCAAGTTTCAGTCTAAAACACCGTTTATGTCTGTTAAAAACCTTCAGTCTAACATTGGAACCCCTTTTGTGATGGATTGCTGTATATGTGGTGTTTTTCAGGGAATAGAGCTGTTGCAATACTGCTGGTATATTCGGACTACATCTCTCACTGACTGAGACCGGGCTTTACTGGCTGCAGATGGAAGGCGACTTCACCACTACGTAATCAGCAGAGAGAATGGGTGAGATAAAGCTACAGTCTAACCAGACTGCCAAGAAGAAGACAAAAAGACAGATAATCACATCAAAGCAGCAGTGTGTAGACCGTAAGTCTTATAACTGAGCTAGCTTTTAGATCAAGCTGAGTGAGAGAAATAGAAGACTTATTTCCAAAAAATGGTCTTTGCTTCAATCGAAAGAGCTTTTCTATGTAACCAAAAAGGCAAAAAGTTTATTATGTAAGATGCCTCAAGATTTTATCCAAGAACTGAGGAGGAACTTGCTTGAGCTTCCAGGCATAAATCCTCAGATGCTCACTTTAAATGTTTTCTTGCTTTATTTTTCACTTTGACTGGCTTGACATAATGTCAAAGAGTTTTCTTTGTGGATTCAATCGCTTTGTGAGGCAAAGTACGTCAACTCTTTTTTTTTTTCCCATTGAATTTGTGTCAGCTGTGTTTCTCGTTTAGTGGTCTGTCAGATTAAAGTGGCTGGAAGTGCTTTTCTCAACACTTTATTGATTCTAAGAAAGAACAATCATCTTATGTGTGGCACCTGGAGTGTGTAGGTGGTTTGATCGGATTTGATTGAAAAGGGTTTTGAAAGAACTATAAGTAAAAAAATTAATAAATAAATAAAAGGAAATATGTAAATTATTTCTCAAACCATATAAAAATGTACTTTTGATGGCAAGAATTCATGATATCAAGATGCACACCGCCCACAACTTATAGACATTCCAAAGTGTTTTGATAAGTAACTATAATGACCTTGGAGCATTTCGCCTGGGATGTTGTGTGGAAATACCTCTGTAATGATAAAGTTTAGTAAGGGTTTGCAGTTCAAGTCTTGACATCTGTGCTGGCACATCATTCTGAATGTCTTCTCATATACACATCATCTCTTATTCTCTACTGGAGCAACAACCTAGGGCATAGCAGGAAGTTTCTGGGAACTCAGCAGGACTTCGACAACACATCAATAATGAGTAATAAGGAAGACAGATGAGAGATACAGACGCTTTACTATCTAAGTCATCATGCTTTATCAATCTGATCACATGAGCATAGCTATTCTGTTGAAATTCCTGTTTTGTTCCTTTGTTTTTTGTCCAAATCACTTGTTTCTTTACCACTGCACTACTGGGCCTTTTTGAATGCACTGTTCCTGAGTACTTTTCCCCCTTTAAAAACCTTGTTTACTCTACAAACTTCTAGTTTTATTTAATAACTTACGTCTCAATTTCAAATTCAAATGTGACTTTTGAAAGATTTTTTTCATCTACTGTTCATTTATTCCACATCATTGCTGCAAAAATTCACAGCAAACAATGAAGCCGAGATGCACATTCGACACATACCGAAGCTTCCGCAAGCAATTTGCCGCCATCTAGCGGTCTGAGTGTGAATGACACCCACTTGGGATTTCACAGTTTGGTCTAGAACAGTGGTTCTTAACCTTTTTTGAGGTACCGAACCCACCAGTTTCATATGCGCATTCACTGAACCCTTCTGTAGTGAT
>NW_015113151.1:192529-227197 GCF_001443285.1 Poecilia latipinna | reverse complement strand
CTGAGACCGACTCATCTCGAACCCAGGTTAAGAACCACTGAGCTATAAGCTTAGGGTGGATTTATAACTTCTGTCTGTTTATTATTATTATTTTATTCTTACAATTTACACTTAGGTCTCTTATTTGTAAATGTGTAATGCAGCAACTTCAACAGCATCAAAATACTCTGCTTTCCATAACAAACTAAACTAGCAAGACAAAGTACCTATTTTCTACCAAACTATGCATTTTTGAGCAATAGCCCCAGAAGCATACCCTTATTTTAATTTAAAAATGATTTTGCCTGTAATCCTTTGTTTGTCCTCTGAGTTGAAGATGGATTTAGTGAAATGCATTGCTAAGGCAATCCCTCAAAACATACTGCTTCTTTGTGTAACATCATGGAAAAATATATACGGTATGTACATATATCAAGTGTGGACTTCCAACAGTTCAGCTTATCCTTAGGAACTACTTCTAGAAGCTAGAAGGTCTTATGTTCACCTGTATAAACAACATATATGTTCAGCCATCATACTGCTCAACAAAGAGACAGAAGAGTGTCAATAACCACAGCGAAATGAGTTCTGTACTGACATAGTGCATCCGCTACACCGACTACTCTAATGAAATAGAGTGGTGTTATTAGAGTCTAAATTGTGAAGATGGCCAATATTGAAGCATTCCCCAAACGTTTGACCTACGTCATTTTAAAGGCAAATCTACCACGTATTAGGAAAATGTACGTAAACTTCCACATTTCAAGAATGTAGCAAAATAATCACTTAGGTTTTTATTTAGATTGAATTGGTAATCGCAACTGACTAAGCGCAAGTTTGATCTAATTTAATGTTATGTATGGAAGAAAAATAAAGTCATGTGTCTTTTTGTTCGGTGTATGTTAACATCTGGTTTCATTTGTGTACTGTAAGAGCTTAATATAGCTTCCCTGGAAAATGATTGCTGAATATGTACCAGGTCCCATTTAGGTGCCTCTGCTGATTAAGCTAACTTCTGTAAACACAATTAAAGTTGTCCAATTTATGAACGATCCTATTTAGCCACGGCAGACAAAGAAAAGTAAGTCATCTGAAAACAATGAAACTCTTTGTCACAAAAATAGATTCTGTTCCAGATGTCTCAGCTGCACAATCGTTTCAACTGCAGTTTCTTTCAAGCCACAACAAACTGGGCAAGTGAACATACAACAGCTGCCAATTAGACTGATACTGTCAGTCTGCAGTGAACTGAACAGGAGACTGAAATATCAATTTCAGGAGTCATCCATAGCTCTGTTATTATACTGAGGAGCTTTAGTATTTAGTGTTTTTTTTTTTTTTACTGTTGAAGGGTTTTTGCTGCAGGTGTGCACTGTGTGTTCATGGATGGCAGTAAAAAGGTGAGTGCAGCAGTAGAACAGAAGCTGAGAGTCTGGAGGTGAGGGATAATATCAAAGAGCTGAGAAGGAGTGAAGTCCTGGAGCTGTTGTCAGGTGCAAATCCCTGTGGAGGGCGAAGTCTCAGACTGACAGCTTTCAATTGCAACAGTACATGAACAGCTGTGGATGTGCGCGAGCTTGTGTGAGAATGTGTGCATATTACCTGTCAGAACTAAGGGCTTCACTGACTGTGTTTCATTATTGAAGTGCCAGAATGTGCACAACAAACACACACACACAATCTCTCTGGTTTCCTTTTTCTTCTTTTTTATGTTTCCTGGGACAAACATCTCACTTATATTTGCAGAACTCAGGTGATATAAACTGTTTAAACATTTAGCACTCATTATTCTTAATTCATTTTTCATCCAGAATTCAGTGTTAAGTTTGTAAATGTGGAGACACAGATTTTGTTTTGCAGCATTTGCTGTAGGACTGCAAATCATCACATTTATGTTCTACTATGAGAACAGAAAAGAATTAGTTTGAAAATGTAGGTACACAAATTCCAGTCACATGTGTGATGCTTTTAGGTTGTTCCTGCCTGCTGTCTTCCCCACAGCACCAGCTAGTTTTCTGTAAAGGTTTTGGCATGTCTGAACGACACACCAGGTGTTTTTCTCCGGTGGTGGTGTGACCTACTGGCAGCTGAAATAATTCACACCCTGGGCAAAGTCTGTGGAGGTTACTGGTAGAGCCAATTGTTGAGTTAGTTAAATCTTTGGTAATCAAATACCTAGCTGTTTGTTTTTTTTTTTTTGTTGTTGTTGTTTTTTTAAGTAAAACTATTGCTTTAACAGTAAGTTCCCATGCTTTAGCTTGCTGTTTCTGCAGCCCTCTCCCTATTGATGCTCATAGTAAAGATGTCTAAGAAGGCTGCAAGAAAAAATAATCTATTCACAATAGATATTTTTTTTTCTGAAAAATGCAGAAAAAAAAATCCAATCTTTAATTTATGTACATACAGAGACAAAAATTACTATATATGTTTGGCCAAAACCTAATTATGCTTCTTTTCAAAGTCAGACCTGCCAAGTTTTTTAATGATTAAGAATTTATGCATTTCTAAAGCTGTAGCACATTTCTAATATGTATATAAAATATGTGTGTGTGCTTTCATGTGTGTGTGTGTGTGTGTGCTGCAGATTCTTTGACAGAAGGAATGTATTTAAATCCAATGTAAAATGAAGAAATTCCAAGACTATTTAAGTTTACGCATCAAAGCAGTGATCTGATTGAAGGCTTTGATGCACCCAAACATGTGCATGCAAGTACATGCTGTTAGTTACTGTGTTTACAGATAAAATGTGAATTCTCACTCCTGATGATACTTTTAATAAATAATGATTAAAAAAAAGATTTTTCAGAGCTGCTCTATAACATATTGATTATTACAGTTATGAAATCCAATAACATAACATTCAGCATCCTATTGTAATTTTTAAGTCGCCGATTGACAGAATATTGTACTTTTCTGCCAGTAACAGGTCGATCCTGGCTGGTTAATTAGTCAGGGCATCTGCTCAGGAAGCAAGCCTGCACCTGTTATGTATTTCCAAGGCACATTGAGCCATTTTATAGCACACTCAATGAACTATGTTGTTACAAAAATGCTGTGTATATCAAACATAACTTAAAAGAAATGTGACTTTGCAATTTGACACCTTGACATTAGGAAATTTTTAAGAATCCCTTGCTGTTCCCAGTGTCATCACAATAACGCTCCTCCATGGTGCCGTTTGCAGCCATTATTAGGACTGGGAAGTAGTTCAGACTGTGAGTCTGCTGAGCTTATTATCTGATATACATAATGTATATCAATGTGTATAGCTATAATCCATACAGCGTCACTCTGACACTTTCCTTGACATTTCATTAGAAGGATTTTAAACTACATGCTTCACAGTTTTTAAACTGTATCTTTTTAAAACCTCATTTGAAGCCAGTCATATGTAGACCTGAGTTAACAGTGGATAGAATGGTAAGAGGTTCAATGCTCTTTGTAAAAGAACTGTAAAAATGTAGGTAACACTTTATTTGAAGGGGTGTGCATAAGACCTACATGACGCTGTCATAAACGTGACATAACACCTGTCATGAATATAAAGAAGTCTTCTATGAATGTTTAAGACAGTTGTCATGAAGTGTCATTCGGTAAATAATGACACTTTTAATGCAAAGTTGCTCTAAAAGTTGCATTAAAAATGCCAACTTTGCATTAAATTATCATAATTTACAAAATCATGCACACCCCTTCAAATAAAGTGTTACCAAAATGTATACTTTCAGTGTGAACTTGATCAGTTTACTCAATGTGGTCCACATATTCTGTGACTAATGAACTTTTATGGTAAAGGACCGACGGTTTAGATGGAGAGTGTTTTGAAGCTCTTCTTCTTGGTTCGTAGCTGTACATGACATCCTCTTGCTTCTTTGTAAAACTCCTATAACCTGAAAAGGGGAAGGACGCAAGACTTTGCTCACAGTTAGTGTTCTACTTGGATCTAAAATATGGCTTCAGCAAAGGTTGATACTGAACAATGGAAGTTTGTGCTCCAAACTAAAATAATAATAATTTAAAAAAATCACTCGTCTTGCAGACTTTGCAGCAGGTGTACACCACCACTGTCCTATTAAGCTGGAGTCATAACTGGAGGGACTAGATTTTGATATCTAATTCTATTATTACAGCAGCCACAGTGTGGCAGTAGGAAAGCGTTGTTATTTTTTTTTTTTTTTTTGCTGCAGCCCAGTGAGTGACTCATCGAAGGAGAGGAGCTGCAGCCTCTCAGACAGACAGACAGGGGAGATAAAAACAGCCAAACCCGCTGCGTTGAACCCGGTCTCTAAGCCATTGCTCTTCTGTTAAGCTTTCTGAGCGAAAAGCACACTGTGGCTGCAGAGGCATCCAGGCTTTCCTGTTAAATACAAACAGGGCAGACCATGGGACAAAAGTGCCTCTAACACAGCAAACACTGAGGTCTGACACGCAGCAATGCTCCAAACGACAGAGTAGTCTGCGTCTTTGTTTAGACATGTTTTTTTGCTTGCCCTTTCAACGGACCTGGCGTAAGTAAAAATCAATGATCTAACTCTGACTGACTGAGAAGTGCCTACTTCAAGTCAGCCATCCACCGCTAAATCTGAGAAAGTGAAAAATAGAAGAGATGCCTCTTGATGATACTGAACAAGTTCACTTGCTGTGAGGTGGCTTGTGAGGCATCGTTATGTAAGGCTGCACAGGCAGTCAAGTATGGAGGAGAGTTTATTTTGCTGCTGAGATAGTTTTCCCTCTGTCCCGTACTTCGCAGCAGAGATAATTGAGCAGGTTCATGTTAAAAAGATTTAGAAATGTCAGATTCTAGAGAAAGTTATAATATTCTGCTGTATTCAGTGGGGAGCTGCAGAATGCCATTATGAATTAGATGTTTGACGAATTTCAGTCAGGTTTTCTTCAAAGGCAGCGTAGAGACAATGCTCCTCAGGGTTACCAATGATACATAAAAATATCAGTTTAGATCATAGTCAAATTTCTATTTTAGTTCTGCTTGATCTGTGAGCTGTTCTTCAGTATTTCATCTATTACTTATGAATAGAAGGTTTGATGTGACCTCAGGGGGAACGTCTATCTAGCATCCCTGATCTGAGGTAGAAGGGGTTAATTTTTGGAACTGGCCTCTTCTATTGGTTTATTGGTTTCTTTTGGGCTATCGCTTAAGATTTTTTACAAAGTTCACTACTCAATATTTAGCAAAGTTTAGACACTGGATGACCCTTAATTGTTTGTTTTTTTGTAGCAGTACCTCAGATTACTGTTTGCCTCAAAAAACAGTCTAGTTCAAATCCATTAGAATATTAAGAATTAACTTCATACGACGTCACAAAAGTAGACTTAATGTTAACAACCAAAATTTGACAAAAAAATTACATATTTTATTCGTTCTATTTTCCTCCAACAAATAAAACAAACAAAAAAAAAAACTTCTGTCGTATTGACTGCAAGAAGCTATATTTCATGCCTTTGCTTTGTTATGCCTAGATTACTATAGCATCAGAGATGTGCCGAATCCCAGTTGTAGAACTACTGACCAGGATGAGCCATATTACGCTCAGTTCTCATGTACCTTCACTGGCTTTTAGTCAAAATCAAGATTCAGTAAAAAAAAAAAAAAAAAAAAAAAAAAAAAAAAAAAAAACCCCCCAAGTTTTTAAAAACACAAAATTTGGCTCCTTCTTACATTAACGACCTTGTAACTCCATGCAGTTCATCTAAACGCCTACAGGGTGACGAATTTCAGTGTGTGACATGTGGGGACTGTGGATTCTCTGGGCTGGGTCCAATGCTCTGAAACAATTGTATGAGAAAATCAAGTATGTTTCTGTTCTAAAATGCCTCGTCTGACATTGCTTTGCTTGGTGCTTGCATTCTGTGATTGTCTCAGTATTTGTGGCATTTTAATTTGGTTTTAGTTGCACTGTAGCTAAACTACTTTGCTGAAGTATGTAGACCCCTTCAACCCATTGACTTGTTTGTTACATTACAATCACATACCTAAATACAGGATCAAAAATTGGTAGACCCAAATTTTTCTGAAATTGCAGCATGTAATTATTTTGGGGTATGTCTTTACAGCTTTGCACATCCAAGGACTCAATTCTTTCCATGAAATTGGATGATGAAGAGCAGCTGTAAACATAATTTTTCAAGTTCTGGTACATATTTGGAGTTGCATTTAAGTTTTGATTTTGGCCATGCAGGTATTTCGTATCCTCTGAAGTGTCTGGCAGGATTGCTCTATCTTTAGTTTTATCTGTTTTCCTCTTAACTTTGTCCAGCATCTCTGGTGATGTTGCCAACATCATGTTTCACTGTGGATTTTTTTCAGTTTTACTTTTCTTCCACTCAAAGAATCTTGATGAATAGTCTTTAACAGTTTCATAGTTTTACCAATCTCAATTTAAAGGCTATATGTTGAATAATACTCTGACTCTCGTGTTATAACCTAATGCAGTTTAAACTTTTTCACAACATTATTTCTAAACTGGCTGCTTTGTTCATTTTTTTCCTAATGCTTTCTCACAAAACTCTTCATAGAACAGTTACATTCATACTGTGGTTAAAGCTCATGCAGGTGGATTATTTACTAAATTGGGTGACATATTTATTGTAGAGTCTCAGAGTAAGTTAAGTCACACACCACACTTTTCAGGTTTGTATTAATGAAAAGAAACTTGAAATTCTTGGATCATGTTTCCTACCTAAACAATGAAGTTTGTGTATGTGATGTGGCAAAATGTGAAAAAGTTCAAGGCAACATAAAGCACACTTTACTTCAGATGTAATATTTCATCTACTTAATGACTGAATCAGGAGTCGATATCAAACATTTTCACCATCCAGTCTAACAACATAATGCAATGATTTAGCTTTGACAAATATTAACAAATACACCAATACCTTGGCTTGATTAGAAATGAACTCCATTCAGCACAAATCAAAGTGTTGGTCCTACTGCCCCCGTACACTGTGTGCCAAACGCATGTGGATTTGCAGGTTAGTGTGTTGTGTTTCTGTGTGGCTGTTCCCCTGGGGGCTGAGGGATATCCTGGTGAAACGAGTGTATGCTGTCCAAACCCTGCAGGAGTGTGCTAATCCTTATTCCTGATGCTAATCTGAGTATTGAACTTCTATACGTGGGGGGGGGGGGAGAATATGCTGAAACCTCATGACACCGAGGTCAAAGCTGCGCGTGTGTGCTTTATGTGAGTGATGCTGCTCCTGCCCTTTCCAAATGTCACAGAAGGGCCAGCTCCTGAGAAGTAGGGCCCATAATGTGTTCCCTCACACGTGTATGTTTATATATGTGCATGGACTACAATCCGCTACCATTAAAGGAATAGCTTAGATCTTTTGAACTGATTTTGTTTGAAGCTATCATTCGAAATGATCTCTTATCTGTATTAGAAAGACTTTAAATGGCTGTGAAATTGTAGAAAAGTTATCATTACTGTTGGGGAAGGCTAATGACAAGTCTGAGGGTGACCTCTGCCATTTTTAGCCAATTAAAATAAGTTTAATAGTCAATATTCACAGTTGTGATAATACCCTACATTATCAGATAGTAAATATCTACGTTATTACAAGAGACAATTTGTCACTGTCTTCTCATTTGACCAATGTCTGTGTTACTCAGACCTTGCTGCTGCAGAGCGGACAATGGCTTATTTTTTTTTGTGCAGTAAATACATTTTAAAAATATAAGGATATGGAAAATGTTAATGTAACATTTCAAATTAAATAACCATGTTATTTATTAATACAAAATCAACAGTACTGATGTAAACAATGACCATGCAAGTGTGGATGAGTCACCAAAAAAAATAATTATGTTCAAGTTAGCATAAGATTTAGCTCTTACTTTTTCTTTACTTGTTATAATGTAGACAACGATATTTTGGAGTGGGAATGATAATTCCGAAATCTATTTAAAAACCTTGTTTTCTTAACAAGTTATAATCTATCCATAACTGAGAAGACCCTGTATCATCAGCCCTGCTTCTGTTTCCTCCCTGACTTTGCTCTTTCTGTTGTAACAATACATTTTAAATATATTAAAAATGAATAATTAGCACAACATATGCGCAAAAATGAAAGATGATTAGGCTTTTTCCTGGCATTTGTCATGAGTTGCGGGTTGAAGTGGTGAGGAGAGAACGCTGAGACCCAGGTTATGGTGATGATGATGAATTTAATGGTGAAAATAAAGCTCCACAGTCCATACAGGCAGCACGGCAGAGACTAGCACACAGCTAAGTACCGGTAGCAACTGATTCATCAGACTCGACGGGAGCAAGCACAAACCAGGACTTTACAGTTCAACTGGCGAGTGACAAACTACAACACGACGGCAGTAGACAAACTTAGACAAGGACCCGACGAAGAACACAGACACAGGTGGGTTTAAATACACAGGGAGGGTAATCAGGTAAGTAGACACACCTGGGGAGCAATCAACGGGGAGGACAGGACAGAGACTCACAGGAACACAGGACTGAACACAGAGAAACTCAAAAATAAACACACAGAAACACGGAACCTAACAGCATTAAAGTACCAGCAAGAGATGCAACATAGTTAAAAACCACATCATTGTTTCTTGCTACCAAGCAGTAGGTAACTTTTATAAAAATATGTTTCTACAGGAGTCTGAATGTCTGACTAGGTGAGTCAGTTATGTTAGCTATATACCCAAAGTTTGAATGCATGAATGCTGTGTGACAGCAACAACTGTGAAAGTGCAGCCGTATGTGTGTAATATCTGCTATTACAATACTCTATCCCCAAAACTGAAGTGTTTTTAGTTTGAGTTTGGTGGTTCTTTCAAGTAAAAATCAAAACAAATTTACAATAGTGGATATTTATAAAGAAAAACTAAGTTATCTTTATTTGTATCTTTCTATGAGGTTTCAAACAAATTTTATTTCATTGGGCAGAGGGCATAAATAGCTTTTTTGGATTCTAAAAGACCCTGACCTCTGCTTTAAGCGCTTGAAAAGTGAAGATTTTTTTTCCCCTCTCAGATCTTCTTAAATGTGTGTGGACAACAAAGTGCTCTATCTGTTTGTGCACATCTCTCTTGTGCTTCCCATTCTCCATCTTTGAAAACTCGCCGTCGCACATCCACTCACTTCAAAAAGTCTTCATAACAACATCAGTCCGCCATAAAATTTCAAAACAGATTTTCATACATCCTTCCCAAGAGGTTTTGTAGCCAAGTTTTCCTTCATGTTCATAAAAGTTTAGAAGTACATCAAAAGAAAACTCTGTGTGAGTGGTCGAACGGTGGCCCAGTTTTCCGTAACACTGCTGCAATTATCCAACCCCACGTTTTTATGAGGCTTTGTGAAACATATGTGAGGCCATTATGGAATAATTAATTTATACATGTATAAAACTGTGAAATTCATCTGTGTTTTATAAGTCTGGCAAAAAAAAAAAAAAAAAAAATTCATGTATTCCCACTGATGCCTTGACTCAATTATAGTCCCTTCCCATGTGACTAATGTGGGAGCAAACAAAACTGAGTGCTGGATCCAGGCAGTCATTGTCCACCCACAGTCTGTCACCACTCGGTCCGAATCTATTCCGTACGGCTTATAAAAATAATAATAAAAGAAAACAATTACCACAGCAACAGCGCTTCCTTGAAAATTGTTGACCATCCTTAGAAGCGGCAAACATACGGTGGATGCATCAAGTGTTGCTTTATGATGCTAATGTTTGTTTTTAGAGTTTGCAGCAGCGTATCAATTTTCCCGGCTGGGAGACTGTAAAATATAATAAATAAATAAATAAAATAAAATATAAAAAATAAAAGAATGCAAGAATGACCAACTGTAAAGCAAATTCTGAAGTGTTTGCTTCTCTGGTTCCTCACAGTTTTCTGTTTTTCTTTCTTCACTCAGCGTTTTATTGAAAAGGAAACACTGTTTGCGTTACAAACACTCATTAAGGCGTCCAGAATTACCCACAGAAAACAGAATTGATTTTCCCTTCAGCCAATCCACGTAAATAACAGCTTGCGCTGAATTTCAGCGAGGATTTAAGTTGTGCAGCAGCTCAAACTCCCATCTCAAACTGAGAAGCACCTGAGGTGTGGTTATAAGGTATTACTTGCGACAGAACATCACATTAAGTTTCCAGTGCTATATGCTCATGGAAAAAACATGCATACTTATAGTTATTAAAGTCAAACTCTGTGGGAGGCAGGGAGTACCGGTGGCACTAATGGCTGTTATGGGGAGGTTGCGAAAATAAAGCCAAAGACCAGTTTATTAAACAATTTCAAAGATATTATTAAGACAGCTGGTTGCCTTACTCATCGACTGAACTCATAATAATGAACTGGAAACAGAGAAAAATATACATTATTAGAACAACAAATCTCCCCTCACTCTGCACCCTCCTAATTGCTACGAGAAATCACAACTTTCAGGTTTACCAGGGGAATAAATTACCTTTTGGAGTTAAATAATCAAAGAAACAAAGCAACTGATGTGATTTGGCACTGATTGCTTTTTATGTTTATGTCTAAAGCCAGCCAACATTAAACAGGGTGCATGTTTTATTTATCTTGCTGTGAAATCCAGAATGATTAAAGAAAAGAAAATTCCATGTTTCCCAGTTGTCAACAAACTCAAAGCAAAAGTGTGAAACAGCAAAGCTAAAGGTGAAACTATTCTGAGACTCATTTGACACCAAAACAAAACTGTTGTGTGTCTTGTTCCTCTGTATTCAAGACATGCTGACACTGAGGTAGAGGAATAGATAATTTGTCATCATATGTAGGACTTTGATTTTAATTTGTCATCTTGGTTTTCAGTATTGTGGTGTTCTGTGCTGCAGTTTTGCATGCCTAATTACATTCATACATTTTTTTTTGCTCCTGTGTTTTCCTAGTTTTCCTATGTATGGTAAACAGCTGAAGTGAGTTGAATCAATGTTGCCCCAGATTCTGATTCTCTGTTCACTCTTCATTTTGTCTGAATGTCTGCATACATTTAGTTGCTACCATCTGACAGCCATAAGTCTAGCTTATTTACTAGTTATGTTAAAAATGTACTCAATAAACTGAATGGTGAGTGTATCTGCACTGAATAAATATAATTCTGTATATACAGCTGCTATCTATTAAAGATGTTTAAAAGCCTCTAATTTTAAAAATCTTAAGAAAACTCAAATATTTAATTTGAGCATGTTTAATGTTGATAAAAAATTTCTAGAAGCGCTACTGCTTGTTTTATCTTAGTACGATAAAATTGTCCACTATTTCAGCATTAAAAGTGCTCCTGACAACTACTAGACAATAAACTGGAGAGAAAAATAGGATACACATGATTTCCAGAAATTCATGCTAAGCTATTTCTGTACTTGTTTTTTCCTGTAATATTCTAGTTTAGCCCATTGTGGCTTTTCTGCTCAACCAACTGGATGCTGTACGAACAGATGTCGTGGGAACACTGTAGGTCAACCGTTTGTCTGCTTAAGTGTGTGCGTGCGCGGGCGTGCGTGTGCGTGTGTGTGTGTGTGTGTGTGTGTGTGTGCACACATCTATATTAGTGTGTCTGTAATTGTGAGCTTAATTTATTCAGGAATTCCCCAGATATCTGCTGGCACACAGTACTTTCCCAGACTCTCTTATAATCCTCTTTTTTTTTCATAAGTGTTTTCCCACACTAAAGTGGAAAAACCAATTGAATAATGATGTATAATCTGATACAAATACTTTATGTTTTCCTTCTCATCATCTTCACTAATGAGGCAAACAGTGTAGCCTAACAAGCTGTTACAGATAGCAACAGTCATCCCTTAAGAAAATAATAGAGGAGGCACTGTCGTATATTATCCCGTGTAGTGTAAATTACATCCGTGATTCTAAATTTCTGTTGTAATTTTATTGTAAATTCTTGGAGTGGTACAAAAATAATTTCACCATTTTGTCAGTTCACAAAAAAATCCAACACATTCACTATTCTGAAAGCGTAAAATAGTAAGACATATTATGTTGCTGAAATCCCTAATTATGTTTGCTGCACACACAATCTGTCATCATCGACAGATCATGAAAAGCTTTGTCAAACAACATGAGGCTTTGATTACTTGATGCACTGAATCTAGAATAGGAATGTGCGGTGGGATGAACAATCATGGATCGATCTGCAGCCAAGTCATCCTCCTCAAGGGGACAATGTAAGATTTATATCTTAAAAACAAACAGAAAAACACAAACTATTGTTACAACTGATAATCTACTTTTGATTGGCGTTATTTTTGCTAAAGGAGGACTCATGCCATTCTTTACTTTTTTTTATTTTATTGTTCTGCTTGCTTTCCTCTTCCGCCCCTCAAATGAAAATAAGTCATACATTTTGTATTGTCCTCTACTAGTTGAATTGATGGATATTCTAGGCCAAACAGGGGCAGCAAAACAAGTTGTAAACACAATTTGACATCATTACCTTAGGGTCGTCGGGGCATCTTCGCAGCTCCAGCATTCATTTGGAGTGTTTTTCTGTCTACCTGACGAATGCAAGGCCAATACTTGCACTCCTTTGCTGCAATTTCCAGCAATTACTGAGAAAAATCAGCTATGTCTGACATTAACTCCACATATTGTCCTATAAGTGGTTGCTAAAATTGCAATATGTCAGTACAACTAAGTTATAAAGGGATGCTTTCAAAGCTGAAGTTGGAGATAAAGATCTTCACAAATACCTTTTTCTCCCAACATTCCCTGCTAATGGAGTGTGGCAAAGGTTGGTGGATAAATTTACTATCTCAAAATGTTCAACAAACCTTGCCCTTGATCCCTTAAAACCAATTTTAAGTTCCCACAGAATTTTGCAGCAATCTCATCTTGGACCTAATACTGTGTGATGTCACATTTCATTAACTTTTTGTAATTTGTCACAACCCTTCCCATCACACAATGTCTCTGTTTTGTGTCGGATCGTGTCTGAAGAAATTATAGGTAAATATTGCTTTGGTATCCTCTTTTTACACATCTGGTGCCGCAGTAAATTAACTGATCTGCAGCTAAGTTAGGAAGCTCCAGATTAGTTGCATTTGTCAAAAATAAAAAATAAAAAAAAAAATAAAAAATCTGTTAGCAGCACCACTCAAATATAACAGACAGTTGCACTCAATAAATTGCAAAGTCATTGAAAAGTTAATTTATTTCAGTAACTGAATTCACAAAGTGAAACAAATTATACAGATTAATTACAAACAGGCTGATGTTTTCAAGCCTTTATTTCTGCTAAGTATTTGGGTAACAGCAAATGAAAACATGATATTTAAAATGAGGATAATACATCTGAGAAATAAACATATCGCAATGTTAAAATGCTTGCATAAGAAAAAGTATGTTTAATTTCTTCTTCTTGTTTTGAAAAGTTTTCTTTTTTCCACAAATGAGCCTAATCAAAATACATATTTTAATTTCCTGCAGTACCTTTACCTAGCTTTACATTTGTGAGAGCATTTTTAGGTGTTGATTTAACAATGTCTTTTTTCACACCAGCACACGTGGTTGTAATTTTACTTTTTCATGTAATATTGGTTCAGAGTAGTTGTTAGCTAATATGGATGCACACATTTAGTAAACAGCTCTTAGGTTTCTTTAGATCATTAACTGTCTTCTTTTATTTTTGCTGAAACTTAAAGAACCGCCTGCAAAAGAGGACTTTTTTATGACGCAACACTAGGAAATGGAGGAATCCATCAAGCTGCTGGAAACAGAAGATTTGCCTCTGAAGAAACTACCAAAGTTCTTTATATGTTAATCACTGGTGACAGCTGGCAACAGCTTTGTATTAATCATGTTTTGTTGTAGTTTTAACATTTGCATCATAGTTAATCTGGTGTCTGGAATTAGCTCTCTAGGTTTATGCATTAATTTTAATTTGTCTTTCCCAGACCAAATTGGTCTGCTAACAGTCTTATTCAACAAATTACAATATATGGCCCAATGTGTCTCATTTGTCAAGTTCCTTTTCAAAGTAACCTTTGAGCAGGTATTAAACATACTTTCATTAAGACCTCATTTCTGTTTTTAAAAATAGTTTTTCATTGGTCTGATGTAATATTCTAGGTGCAAAGTTCATGTTTTCTTTAGCCTTTAGCAAAAAAATCATGAAAATGAACAAAACTAAAGGTTTTCAAACATCTAACCATTTCTAAAACACATAGTGAATCATTATCAACAAATGGCGTAAACATGAAACAGTGGTGAGCCTTCACAGGAGTGGCTAGCCAACCAAAACGTCTCCAAAAACAGAGCAATGACTCACTATGAAGTCACTAAAGACCCCCAGACATCATCCAAAGAACTTGCTTCAGTTAAGGTCAGAGTTCATGCCTCCAAGTTCCAAGATAACAGCTACTGCTGAGCAAAAAGAACATTAAGACTTGTCTGAATTTTTCCAGAGCACACCTTGATAATCCCCAAGACTTTAGAAAAAAAAAAAAAAAATGTGTCGACTGACAATGCAGAAGCTGAACTCTTCTGAAGATGGGGAACATCACACCTGCAGAAAACTATGGTGGTGGTGGTAGTGTGATGGTCTGGAGCTGTTCAGGACCTGGAAGACTTGCTGTGATAAACAATAAATTCTACTGTCTGCCAAAAAAATCTTCAGCTCTTGGGTTGTGAAGCAGGAAAATGTTTCAAAACACACCGGATAGACCACCTCTGAGTGGCAGAAGAAAAACAAAATGAAGGCTGTGGAGTAATAGTCATGACCTGAAGCCTGCTGGAATGCTGTGGCATTACCTTAAAATCACCGTTCATGTTCAAAAACCCTCCAGTCCTGCAAAGATCAGTGGCCCAAATGTCTGACCTGTAGTTGATGGGTTCTGTTCGTAGTGGTTATAAGGCAAATTCCCTGCGTTAAGCCTACAGCAAAAATACTACGTATGTTGTACGTAGTAAAATTAGGTTGGTGTAAAGTATGACTTACTACATGTGGTTGTTAATGCTCTTACAGAACAAAGAATCAGTCAAGTATTTCAATCTGGAAGGGAGACCATTAAAGATCAAATTTGCATCCATTTAGTAAAAAAAATATTGTGCATCACAAATATATGGCTCATTTTGTCCAGCAGTTCTCCTCTCTCACATTCCCTCCATCACTTATCCCGCTTGCTGCTGCAGAGGTTCAAGCACATGCAGCCGCAGATCCTTCAGAAGGCGCTGCATAAACGACTCATTCGCTCTTTTGGTTTTGAAGTGAATATGTATTTATAGAAGTTGTGAGTACATGTAGGAGACCAACGCAGCGACCGAAAGACACGTGCAAAAACAAATAGCCTAAAAAAATCAGTTCAATAATATCGGCTCCATCTCAGAAGCACATTGGCATTTAAGTGCCAGAGCACTGAAGCTGCATAAAAATAGTGTAGAAATGTTCATGCATCGTCGGCATTTAGATAAAAAAAATATATATATATTCTTTTGAATAATCCCTTTTCTGTGGCTCAGTTTGCTTTTCAAGTACGTAAGTGTGTACTTTACAGCAGATGGAAAAAGGAATTCGCCGCCAATACAGATTTCTCCCGTTTTGTTTCTCGTTAAAATTACATGTTTCGGATCATGAAATAAATGTTATTTTCCGACCAAAATAACCAGAGCCAATACAAACTGAAGCTTTGAAATGATGATTCCATGTATGAAAGGTCTCCTGCTTCTGTGCTTGATTGTGGACCCGGCTCTGTGAAGGAGCTGGATGGCCACCCGCCCGGAGCCGAGACAGCCTACAGAAACAGAGGCTGCTCGCCCTTTATTGCTCTTGGGTAGTGAGTTTTCTGTTATTCTCACCATTCTAACAGCTTTGAACCTGTACACTACAGGTGACAAATCTCACACACCTACTCTACATCCACATACACTCACACATCCACACTCATCCACTCACACACACAAATGTAAAAGACCATACACATACTCCAAATGGCTGAAGGTCATATAAACAGGTCCCTATTTCGTTGTTTTGGTCTGTTCACTTTGATGACAGATGCATCTGGATTTAATGAAGTCAATCATGTTATTGTATCTGTAGACATCCTTTTTTTTTTTTTTCAGATCCAAGTTTCCCTTGCACCTGTAGGCAAAATGCTTCTCTGTATAGTATTCCTAAAATTCCTAAACAGAAAAATATGTGGGAAAGAAAAAACACTGACACTAGGTAAGGCAAGTGAGGTCTGCAGTGTTTTAGATATATTGCTCTGGTTTTGAGTAAATAAAACAATGTACCAAAAAGAAGAAAGAATCAGCATTGTGGCTAAAGCCTGTGTGCAGGGTGTTCTGCTACACACTGGTTGCTTATTTAACTTGCAGTAAACCAACTTCATGTCTTGTTTGCATCATCCTCGCTCAGTAATTCCTTCTCCCCCCTGGTCTATACTCAGAAACACATATGCTATTCTTTTTCTCCCTGTCTTGCCTTTTATGTGTCACTTTTCTTGCCTGTGTCTGGTGTAGGCAGGTGTGATTTCTCAGTCGTGGGTAGTGTTATTATTAGTCCTCCTGGGGTGCACAGAAAGTCTTGCTACTGTCAGAGTAGGAGGTTAAACAAGCTGTGAAACTTTGGTAACTCGGTATCAACCCTGATCGGAAGCCCTGTAACGCGGAGGACATGAGGGTGTTGCTGATTGGTTCATATTTATTACTTTGGTTATCTAATTGCAACAGAGAACAGACATACAGATGTTTAATGGATGTTTTACAGTTAGTTAAAGTAGACACACTTCTTATGACATTTCTCAACACATTTCCAAGGTTTGGACATATGTTGTGCACGTTGTTTTATACAACATGAAGCAATGTGTTTTCTTCATCAGTGTGTGATTAAGTGAGAGGAGTCATCCCGGTGGAAAGATCAACTAATCAGAGGCACACCTGAGGTAACAGGAGATCTGGGCTGTTACTCTGACAACACTTTTACTTCAACTTTTATTTGCTGTTTAGTAAAAAAAAAAAAAAAAAAAAACCTACTTGATTTGACAAAAGTGTTTTATATCAGAGGCCTCATTTGTTCTATAGGAGAATGTGGTGCAGACACAAACTTAACGTCCTAATGACATTCTGTTGTCCTCCACAGTGATTGTTCATGTTTGTGTTAAAGAAAAAAAAAAGATCCACTTGTATCCATGTGTATTTACCAATAATTTTTCAAAGTATAAATTAAATTAGTCGTCATCTATTGTTTGTAATGTTTTACAAATACAACTTTGAAAGTGAAATGGACAAAACAGTAAATTATTTCAATCAGCATCAGAAGGTCTATTTGGCTTATATTAAAACTTATTTAGAAAAATACTGAGGTGAACTTTTAGAACATGAACTCTTTTTATAATTGCCCAACTACCTTTCTGATTTAATTAATAACCTAATAACTTGGTGATTATGCAGCATACACTAGTTTATCAGTTAAAGTTAAGCTTTGGGGAATGTTCTAATTATTTTACAAGCAGCGTTAATCGTTCATTATAAAACACACCCAAAAGACATGAAAGATGTAAGAATTGAGCAGATCACACCTTTGCAATCTGCCTGATTCGCTCTCAGCTTTCATGCTACGAGATGGAAAACCGTGAACAAAATGTTTTTTACAAGATTTTTTTTTTGTTACTGCTTAGAAACCATGGTTCTAAGCAGTAAAACAAAAATATGTGGGTGAATTTATGATTAATTTATATCAGCCCAGGGCCAAAGATGCCTTTACTTGACATTTAAAACTACAGTGCACTCCACAATATTGGCATCTCTTGTAAAGAGGATAAAAAGTCATGAAATAAATTGTTCTTTAGTTGCAATAGTGTAATATAATTTACAGTTTATTCATTTATTCAGGTGGGCACTATTCCAAGTTAATATTTTTACATTAAATGATGTTTATCGCAGTTAGTGGCGTCTCTTGCAAAGGAGGTAAGGCCATAAAATTAATTAATCTTTATTCAGCTACATGATCTGAATCATTTGGAAAAATCTAACCTTCAATTTTATTAAATTTGGGTAGTGCAGATTTGTTTTTTCTTTCAAATAAAGAATAACTTTTTCTTATTATATAAGTACAGGCTATTTGCCATTTTCTTTAAGGCCTCTTATAACTCAGGAACTGTTGGTGAGTATTTTCCTGTAGCCATTTCCTGACTAATAAATACCAATACCAATACCAATACATTGCCTCAATTGAATATCATGTATCATGTATCATGTATATTATGCCCATTGTGACTGCTTCTGGGCTCTGCGATCAACTTAAAAGAAAACAACAAAAAACAAATGATAAATGGCATGAAGCAGATGGGATTGAATATACTGACATTAGTGTACGACTTTTTGTAAATTTTCAATGTAATAATGCAAAATGTGGAAGAAACTTTGGATTATGCTTCTGTAAATAAAATAAAAAAAATATTTAATTTGAGAGTTTCTAGGCATAATTGAGGAGGGATCAGTTATTAAGAAAAAATTTCTATATGTGTTATTTGATATAACAGTATTAATATTGTTTTTAAACCTTTGATTAAAACATATTTTTTTTAGTTTATATTAACACTTCTGTTTTTCTGATAGTATCCAGATAATGTATTGCTCTATCTTAGTTACTAATTCACCCTGCGGTATTCTATGCTGTCCAGAGGTTATGCATGTTTACAGGTACCCAAGTGAAATATACTGCTCAAAAAATAAAGGGAACATTTCACTTTAATTTTGTGTGTGGCTCCAAATCCAGGCCTCCATTGGTTAATAAATTTGATTTCCATTGATGATTTTTGTGTGATTTTGTTGTCAACACATTCAACTTTGTACAGAACAAAGTATTCAATGAGAATATTTCATTCATTCAGATCTAGGATGTGTTATTTGAGTGTTCCCTTTATTTTTTTGAGCAGTGTACAAACAACACTATAACGCTACGTGTGGATAAACAGAAGGTGCCATCTTTGTAACCCAGTAGACCTCCAAAGGTTTTGTTCATTCTTCTGTCTGCATGCATCGCCTGAGTCGTGTGTGAATGCAGCTGAGCGAAATACAGCTTTAGACATGTCAAATTCACAACTTCTTCCATGCGGCCCGTGCTCGTTCTCACTTTAGACTTTTACTTTTTTAATATCACTTCTGCTATCTTCACGCATCTCTTAACAAAACCATCACTCTCGCTCTCTGGCAGACACACTCTCTCACTGTCTCATTTCCTCACACACCCAGCAATCTTTTCAGAATCACTTCCTTGATTCACATCTTTGCCCTCCCCATTTATAAGCACTTTATTGAGAAGCAGGGAGGTGGCAGGGAAACAGACATAATTGCCTTGGGTGGTAAGTTATTGGAAAATGGATGAATTGCTTTCTTCAGGGATGAACCGTGCCAGTGTCAGGAATAGAGAAGGCTTCTTAATAACACTGAAGGTCAGGTTCAGGGATGGCGGGACCGTGGGAGGGGGTGAGCAGAGGCATATGGAATCACCTCGGCCGTTGCCATATATGCAATTTATCAGTGTGTGCTTTTAAGGGCACGTGTGTTTGTGTGGGGCACATAGATTTAGATTAGCATTGGAGCGAGGTATTGGGACAACTGATATTGTTATTGCTGACGCGGCTGACTCGGGTTAGGGCTTTTTATATGGGGTCACCCAAGATCATCTCTATGGCTTCAGTCAGATATGTGATAGAATGTTGAGTTGCAGTAAGTGAGCATTGATACAGAGGACATTCGGAGGAAAGAGTGGTCAGACCATTTTGTCTCGTTGATAACAAATCAAACTAAATGTTTCTAGCTTTAGGTCACCTACAAATACCAAATATTTTTGTATTTGCTGCATGTCATGACAATAAGATATATATATGTTTTTATTGCTATTACATCCATTGCTTAAATACTCTAAGATTACTACTAAGCCTTTAAAGCCTTGCAAAGCCATGGCACTAGCTTTGCAAGGCAAGTACAAATTTTAGGGGCCTGAATGTACCTGAAGATGTCACATTCATGTCTTCAAGCAGTTATACCCAAGTGTAAGCCCCATTGCACTGCCAGCCATCATGGTGTTTTGGGTGGAGGCAGGAGAGTCTCATTCTTCACAGTGAAAAGAGGAAGGAGATGTGTTCTGTGTCTCAGCAATGGACCGGATTTGGTGTCACCACATGCTTATCAATCCCAAATTATAATTAAAAGACTTTATGAAGACTCTGTGTAGAGCTCATAGTCGTAAGTGTCATTATCTATAATGAAATGAGTCCTGTTACAAAACTGACTGGAAGGCCGCTCAGAGAAGAAGAAGAAGCCATTACCCAGATGTAAAATAATAGCAAGAGTACAGTTCACAAATCAACTTTTTTATGAAGATATGTGATATGAAAAAATAAATAAATAAATGTAACGGTGTGGTGATAATCTCCACCATTAGATTTAGAAAAAATGAGGTCGCATCATGTCATAGAGGTGTTTTGCTGACAAATTGAAAAAGATACGATCATGAGGAAAGAACATTGTGGAACATATTAAGACATTGGCCTGAAAGTTAAAGCTCAAGCTCAGAAAGGTGTATATGAACTTTAAAATTTGAAGAAAGTTCTAAGAATATATCACTCTCATTACATTGATATTGAGCATCAGAAAGAAGAAATAATTTTGTTTATCCTAACTGATCTAAAACAGGAAAGCACCCATTGCCTGAAGGGTTGAACGGTGTTTTTCACGAGATGTTGCGTGAGACATTGTTTTACAAATTAAGACTGCTTTAAACTTCAAAATCATTCTCACTGGCCTCTCTCCTGTGTTCCTTGATCTCCATTCACTTATATGGCCTTCAAAGAAGACACAGGTGGCCTATTAATTAGATAACTATTAAAAGTAATTGTTTGCTATATAAGGATTTTATTTAGACGTGCAAGAGCATAGCAAGTTGATATTCTCCTCCTTCCACTTCACGCATAAGCACTCTACAGTAATGTATCACATTAAAATGTCTATAGAATACATGGAAAAATAGCAGACTTCAAGGTGTATGAATACATTTGCTAGACCCTGTAGAATTGACTTCCAAGGAAACAAACTGACAATTATGTTCCTTCAGTAACTTGGCCATCAAGGTAAGGGCGGCTTCTAGAAAATATGTAAAACTAAATAAGTATTAACCTTATGAAACTCAGTGAATGCAGTCTGATTTGCTTTGATGTGTTCACACAGGCCAAGGAGGTTTCTTTCCACATTTAGTTATTGTCGCAGCCCTGTTAGCAGCTAATCACTCTGTATTCAAGGCCAATGGTTACTGATGTGAAATAACATCCCATTGTGCAGGTCAGCTGTTGGGTGGTTGTCAAAGTCAGCCTTCAACAGAGGGTGCTCCGGCTGACTTTGAACACGCTGTGCATGCTTATTACATTTAATTACACTTTTGTAGTGAAAGAGTTTTGATGCATTTTGCCTTATGTTGTCCCTGAAACTCAAACAGAACAGAAATGAGTCATGGAAATCAATTATTCCTTTAATCATACAATCATTAATCATTCTCACTAGGCCTCCATTCACCCTGAATATCCTGAAACCCAAGGAAAATCTGGTCACTGCTGATGGTGTTTGATTGGGTGGTTTTCACAATAACCCACTGGGCATGTGTCCAAGTTCCTGAAATAAAAGAATGACTTTTTGAATGCTTCAATGGGGTTTTCTAAACTTCAAGAGACATTAAAATTATTATTATTTTTTTACAACAAAAACAATGGGCTAATGACCAAATTTTTAACCTTTACTTTTAAACTGTATTCAGGCTTGTAGCTTACCATAGTTGCATTTTATTCCTTTATCTGACTAAAACCAAGAAATAAGCCACCAAAGAAAAAAAAAAAAAGCAAGTACAAGGCAGCCAGGAAAGGAGCGAGAAGTTGCTAGAAGTTGCTGGCCTGCACCTTTCCCAGAGATTTAAAAGTGCTCTGTGCTGAACTCACTGTGCCTGTAATTGCCAGTGGTGAGTGACCACTTCTGATCAAAAACTGCAATTCAAACACCCTAAAACCCTGGCAACATGCAGGTTAGCAACTTTTGTACTCTGATGTGCACAGCCACAAGTGACTTTCATCGTTTTATTCATTAGAGCTTTAAGCCTTGTCTGGCACGGATCATGATAGATATAAAAATGTTTGTAGACTTTTGGAAATGTCAGTGTAAAAGAAAGGTCGACATTATCTATAATATACACACGTTGAGCAGAATTTAGTAGTTGCACTAATGTACAAAATGTTAACTAAGTGATCATTTTGTCTGATTCAGAATATGATTAAGTTTTCTCATAGCTTCTCTCTACTATGCATAAATTACCTGTAGTCCTTTTATAGATAATTAATGACCATTAGACAGGAACACAGAAAAAAAAAATCTTTTTAATATTTTCAATTAAAGAAACTGGAATTATATATAACATATATTATATATAACATCACCAAGTCAAAGGTTTACAATCACCCTAAATTGAGAACTGGCCACAAAATTCTAATTTCTTATAAATATAATTGTACTGTTGGAGAAACAGTTGCTTTTGTGCACGAAGATGAATTAGTGCTTGGTTACCGTCTGCCCCAGATTGATGTGCAGATCAACAGCTACACAAAAGAGATTAGCTTAGTATGTGATGTAGCAAGTAAACCACAATTTGCATTATTTCATAGTAATTTTATTAAACATGCATGAGAACTTGAATAACAAAACAATGTCCTGTATCTGTTTCTTATCGATTCAGAAATGTACACATGCACAACCTGAAGCATGAATATAGAGACCTTATCTGTACGATAATAATATGGGGTACGGTAAATGATTGCAAGAGCATGAAAAGGCATGTCAGGGGATGGATTTATATGGACTGAAGCCTATCATAATTGCAGGCCTTGCAGACTGCCCCAAAACCACAGAAGCATTTATGATGAGTTGCTCTGAAAGCTTCTGCATCTATAGGCAAGAAATGCTTTGTGTCTTCTGTGCCTGATCTCTCATTGACATGACAGGAACTGAATCATCATCATTAAAGCACACAAAACAAACTTAGTGTATGTCAAATGGTGCCTTGTGTTTTTATGAGGCTTCGTGTACATTTTTCATATTAAAATTCCATACTCTTTCAGATTAATATTTCCAGTGTTCTCTGTGTTTTTCTGTGTAGTTTTATAGACTAAAACATTAAACGATTTACAAGAAATTTATCTCACATATTTCTACAGTGGCTTGAAAGGACCTGCAAAGAAAACCGGATGGATGGACAGACGGAAGATGGCAGCTATGTGAAATTCATCAGTTTTTGATTGAGCAGTAATTTGTCTAAACTGATTCAAGTTATTTCTTATTCAATCGTCTTCACTTTTGTAAATTATTGCAGATAGTGATGAGCACACTTACACTAATCTACAAATATTGGAGCTAATATTTCGTTTAGCACTTTTAACTCACTTTGAAAACATTTAAATTAACTTCCCCTACAGCTTTAATTTGCTTGGTTGTTTTGTAAGCTTTTCAGCTGAGTACAGTTCAAGTTTTGGTTATCAACTATTACAAGTTTTCACATTTATACTCATGCTCTTATTTTGAAGTGGGCGAAGACTGTTTGCTCAGCAGCTCCACTTACTCTCCTTACATTATACACCTATGATGCGGTGCAGCAAATGACATTGATTCCTTTTCAGAAGCCTTCCCATAGTCAGTTAGACAAAATCAGCAACAAAGTTAGCAATAATAAACAACTGTAAAACTGAAACCTTGCATGAAAAGTTTGTTTTAAAGAACATCTTCCTTCAGTGAAATCACGCAGAAAGGTGTGCAAGACAGATGGTTATCCTGTTTAGAGCAAAATACTATTCTGTAACGCGTGTCGTTGACATAGGCATCAACATGATTGAATTTAGCTCTTTAGTGCCCTAGCATTAGCGTCCAGTAAATACTCGGTTTGTATAGCACTTTAGTTTTATTGGACCTAATGTTTATGATTAGTATTTTAGGGTTAGAACAACTAACTTTTTAAATTGCATCACTGATTACAACAAGCATTCATTAAATATAAAGACACATTTCCACAAAGTTGAACAATAAAGTTATTCTAAGTGGAGAGAAACAAATGAACACAACTGCCAACACACACACACACACACACACACCCCCACACACACACACACACGCTCTCTGTCTCTCTCTCTCTCTCTCTCTCTCTCTCTCTCTCTCGCTCTACCCTCACTCCCCCAACCCCCAACACACACACACGCACACACGCACACCTACACACACACACTGTCATGCTTGCCACAAATGCTACAAGCGTTTCTCAGTGAGGAAACTGGGACAAACTGTTCTGGAAAGGGAAAACCTCTATGCTCAAAGAGCAAATCTAACTGTTTGGCAGCCAACGAAGCGAACACACAGGCTAGCATGTGCACTAGAGTGCAAAGAAACACACACATACACACATATAGGTATCATACGGCAGCAGGCCACAGAGGCAGATGTAGAGTGGATGACATCGCCATGTAGAGAAGCTTTCTCTGTGTGCCCACGCTGGTTCCAGAGAAATAGAGGGCAAAATGGTTGAATTTGGCATAAGCTCTTAAGATCCAGAGGTAAACAGAATCTTTGCCCATGAAGTAAAATAGTGACCCAAAGCACTGAGGATGAGCAGGAAAGGGGAAAGTTTAAAAGGAAGTGAGAGGAGATAAAATGGAATGTTCTAAAGATAGAAAGACATGATTTAGAAGTAGTAAAAGGGATAAGAATTGGGGTAGAGGAGGTGCAACGGTAGGAAAACAAGCCAAAGCAGAAAGCAAAAAAGAAAAAGAAAAGAAAAGAAACATAAAAACAAAGGGCTTTCATAGTCTTATTTTTTTGTGCTTTCACTTAATCTTTCTTTCTATGTCTTTCCGCCACTGCTGCTCTCATGGGAACTAAGTTGGGAGTTGTTTGAGCTGCTTGGAAGTGCAGCAAGTGTTTACCAATTTTGTGTGTGTGTGTGTGTGTGTGTGTGTGTATATACGTTCCCATGAATGTGTGTGGGAGGTGGTAAACTGAGCAGGTGTACGTGGAGCCAAAGAGCAAGGATGATCACTGAGTCAACTATCGGCGCGTTTCGTGCGTGTGGTTGAGCACATTCTGTGTGAGCGTGTTTGCATGCAGGATGGTGAAAGAGAGGAAGGGTAATAAAACAGCCAACCTAAAGGGATTTGTCAGGAGAAATAGCACAGAGTAAATCATGCTTAATGTGAAAAAAAAATGGAAAAGAGAAGAACTTCAACTCCAATGTGCATACACGCACACCTGCACAAATACGGCAGAGGATTATGTTGATTTTTGTAAATTCCAGAGGGCACTCACTGATGCAATTATGCTGCTGATTGTTGCATGGTTCGAGGGGGGGAAAAAAAGTGGCTCTTGACAACTGAAAACATTGCACCGCTTACTTTTGATGTTTGGATCTTCACCTTGTTTAAACCCCTACACTGTTCCAACCACCATTCAGGTGTGTTCATGTGTGTCTTTTCACAAAAAAAACAAAAACAAAAAAAAAATAGCTTTAATTAGCACGAGCGAGCAAGTAGAATCAATCGGCACTGTTGTCATGGAGAAACTTGAGCCAGAGGTCATGTCAAGAAAGAATCTTAACTCCTTTTAGAAACGAGGAAGTCATTTTCACCATTGTGGATTCATTATCATACGACTGGGACGGGAACGCACAATTTGTCAAAAACTATTGCATATTAGTTGTCACCCAGATCATTACTTTAATGAGGTATAGTGTGGGTGCAGCTTCTCTTTTTCTCACCATTATTTACCAAGCATCACTTCACTCCCACTACTTCTCTTCTTCATCAAATATACCCTTCTTTGGTTAAAATACCTACACTTTCCATGAAAGGTTGTTTCTTCATTCCTTGTGCAAACACCAGCTCACTAACAAAACAAAATGGGAAAATATTGCAAAGCAATGCTGCGTCTTGTGTTTATTCTTCAAAACCGTTTTCCTATTTGTTTTTTCCATGCAACCCTGTACACTAAAGTAATTTTGTTTGAGGCTTGTACAGTACAAGCAATGATATTCATAAAATTTTGACTTTTGACCTGACAAAGGTCCAAGTAAGATCGAAAGGTTGTCAAAAAATACAGTGGAGTTCAAGAGTGTGGGCTTCTCTTGATGCACTTTTTTTTTTTTTTTTACATTGTATGTAACTATGGGGTGAATCAATAAAATACATTTTAAAAACTCAAAGTGCAATTTTACAATCACATGGCATGTTAATCAAAAATGTTGATTTGCGGATGACCAATCAGCTGAAAGAGAGGATGTTTACTTTCAGCTAGAAACTCATGTGCAAGCAAGCTGGGTAACTTGAGATCTGTAAAACTTGTGTAATTATTTATGCAAATTACATGGATATATAAAACCGAGACATCCATTGGTCTTTCAATGCCATCTACAGGCTTGAATTACTCAATCTGATGTTGCAAAACAGCTTTTACTTTAGTGCCTTTCATCCTGTATGGACATGAGCTTACATCTGGCAGAAGAGTGATCTGCAAATGTTGCCCTGTGGAGTTTATATACATCTTTACCAATGATTTCTGCTCCTCTTGCTGGCCACTTAGCTGCTCTCTGTGTTGGATTGTGTTGGGAGTTTCATGATGTTTGGCTTTCAAGGAGCGTTGCGAGGCAGCCGCACTTTCACTCCCACAGACCAACAGTGAGCAAGATGAGATGAGGATGCTGTGTTTCTCTGGGCTGAAAGGGATTTGACCAAATACTTGCATCATTCCATACAGATTTAAGAGTTTGTCTAAAAGAATCTGCTTTCAAAGCTCTCCACATTCCCTCGTTCTGATTTGTAGTGGGAACTTGTTGGGCTAAAGTTAAATAAAAAAAAAAAATAAGGAGCCCATCAGTACAAATAAAGCAACAAGGACTCCTTTACTAAATGCTGAAATTGATTGGGAATTCATTTCACTTGTGTGGGTCTGACGATCCATCAGAATGTGTTTTTTTTTTTTTTGCTGTTGTATGTGAATCTCATGCAGGTACATCACTGTTGTCCCTCCGTCACCCAGAAATATTTTTAATTCATTTACATTCCATAATTATAATGAACCAGACAGGACCTGAAAATGCAGCCAAACACAGAGCATATTTTGAAAAGGTTTATCTTAAATGCGAGTCAGAAAAACTCTTCAAGAGCACCCCAGAAACTCCTGAAAGAAAGAGGACAGGTTAGTAGGTGTTAAAGACTCTAATCTAATTTTCAAAATCAAAGTTTTAGGACTGGAATAAGGTTTTTGATCCAGGCAGAATACTCCTTCAGGAATTTATCAGCAGATGTAGGTGAGGAGCACATATTTTCTGTCAGAATCAGGGTTGTGGGTGTGTGAGAAATGAGGGGATCAATATTACCAAAGTCTAATATTAGTGAAATGTATTTTTAAGAAATATTTTAAAAACTAGATTTTGTAAATAATTATTTCTCTAGCAAAAGAAAAATCCACTTTCTGCTTAACTTCATCAGAATAGGGCATGTTGTTAAGAAGCATATCTGCATTTGCTGGATTAAAAAAACAACAACGATGCAATGATGCCAAAACATATTTGCTCTTTTTACCAATACAATGTTCAGTATTAAAATGTTTATTTTTCAATCAAATGAAATCCTAAAAGTGTTTTTAGTGGCAGAGCATCTTAAATCAAGTTGTGTTCTGTAAATGAAATGATGCAGTCCTTGTATTGAAATGCTGCTGTGACAGAGACAGAGAGAGACAAAGAAGCAAAAGAGCAAAATCAACTCAAAACAGGATATTGGGGGAGATTTTATGATCCGTGGAGATAGAAGGTAAAATATCCGCTCTTCATGCATTTCTTGCAGCTTGGAAAAGGTCTTCAGCTTGCCGCCCGATAAAGAGGAGAAGAACAACATCCTTCTTTCTTTAACTATGCTGTCTCTGGTCTGTAAGGCCACCTCTTATGCTTTTTGAAAGTTTGAAAAGATAAATTCATTTAGTAACGCTAATTAAAATGTAACATTTAAATCTGATTCTCCTGATGCAGATGATTTAATAAGACGCATTTTGCCATGGGGTTCTGAAACACCTTGGGATGGAATAAAAACATATTTTTAAACGTTATTGGACAGATATGCTTCTACTTTATCGTTTTCTAATTCATTAAAACATGACCCTGGCTGCTAGGGTCACCCTTAAAAACAAACTCCAAGCAAGATCTTTACAAATGGCACATCGACAAACTTAATTACCCAACCTTCAAAGCAAATGATTAATATCAGCTTTACTATCTTTATTTAAGAAAAAGATTTCTGGACTGGTAAGTCTACTGTCTGGATTTTCATAATTTCAATTTCTTGCTTTAAGAAGCATTCTAATTATTGTAAAATGAGAACATTTTATTATTTATGTGAAAAACATTAACATGGCTAACATACAGGAAAGAAGGAATTATCTGTCACTTGCTCCCCACACAGTTTATTTTTTATTTTTTATTTTTTGTATATTTAGTTGTCTAGTCAATACGGACAGCAAGGGAAGCACTGTAAGAATATTGCTTCATAACAAAGCTGACTGATGAGAGTGGAGTTATTATTTGTAACTTACGATTAGTCTCTAACCTAAAGGGCTACTTCTGTGTTGTAGGGATTCTGGAATACTTTTGTCTATCACAAGTTCAAAACCTACACATCTAGGTAGGTCAGGCATCACCTTGATTATTCTAAGATGAGCAGAGACTCAGATTTTGGAAACTGTCGTGTTTTCGAAAACACACACAAAAAACAGTATATTAATAACGCCAACACAAAAAAGTATTACACCTTTTCATGAACATAAAATAAAGGTAAAATGTGTTTAAAAAATGTCAATTGCAGACTTGCAATTGACATCTCTTTGTTTGTTTATTTTTATTATTATTTTTACTTCAAATGGCGTAATTGTTTTGCAACAATAAGGCTGTGCTATAAATCATGCTATCAGTGCTCCGTCATATTTTTCTAACTATACGTTGACACTGTTAGGTAGGATAAAAACAACAGCAAAGAACACACTCAGATTTTTAAACCCATTCAATAAAGGGCTGGTGTACCTCTCTGGTCACGGTGCAGCAAATATCTACCTGGAAATGATTAGAAAAGGTATCATATCCAGGGAAAACTGTGTAAGGTTCACATGTGACAGATGGGATGTGGGTGTTAGGATCTCAGCTTATGTGGTGCTTCTCTGAATGCTTAAACTGTAGGCGTTCAGTCGTTCTTACCTGAATCCTCTCGCTGTACCGACCTTCCCTTCTTCTCTCTTTAACGACGCAGTAAATATATGTGGCATAGTACGGCTAATTCACAGTGGGAGGAAGAGTGTGCTACTATGTGGGTGTGAGAGGGATGGATCTAAAAGACAGAGCATGAAACAAAAAAGTCTTAAACACATCAGATGAAAAACAGAGGGGAGCAATGAATTGTTTGAGACTTGGACATGTTTTAGTTATATCTACACTATTGTTTGTAGCATTTTTTTTTATGTTTCAGTAAATAAAAACAAAAGTTTAACTGAACTTTTTTCACTTCATTCCACAGAGAATCTTTCTCTTTTTCATTTTACATTAAATTTTTTTATATTGCACAATGTCTTGAAGCAAGAAGATCCTGGTTTGTTTTCATAGAACAGAGTTTTAGTTTTATATCTAGTCATAATAAACATTCACTTTATTGTCATAATACACTGAACTGATAAATATTTCTTTTCATTACAACAATTATTTTTTTTTACATTTTAAGAAGATAAATTAAGATTCTGTCTTTATTCAAAGTCTTCAAAGATATTTGTTGTGAACTACCCGGACACGATTACTACAAAAAGAGCCTGGTGAGTAGAATTCAGTGTTTCTACATTAAGACTTCAATCATCTATTACCGCAGTAATATCCCTTGAGTCCTATAAAATTTGAAATGTCTGCAAGAACTGGATTCTTAATTAATGTCATGCCATTAAGATGTGTGGGAAGCCAGCATGGAGTCAGCTAACAAAACAGAAGGAGGTCTGTACAATGCAGCAAATTCTCTTTGGGTCTAAAAATACAGAAACCAGGTGGAAAAACCGAGACACACTCGTGTTTGCAAACCATTCAAAGCAGCGATATTGTAGGTAAAAGAGGGAACTTGATCTGTTTTTCATTCTTTACATAAACAGCAACACGAATTACATTTACACCTGGTTATTTGGATCATTTAACATCTAGAGAATAAATAAAAAAAAAAAAAGCATGCAGTCCAAAATCCCCTTCACATCACACACTGTCTTGAGCCAAGTGGAATTTAATGTCTAATCAACCGACATTACCAGTTTTGCTCCAGTTTGAAGATTACCCAAATACTCTCCTATGTACATCACATCCTGAAACATTATGCTAGGGTTCTTCTCTACTCTGTATGCTTAATGGACTTTAAGCATTTCACTTCCGTGTGCTGGATCTCAGCCCCCAAGGATCTGTGGTATGTAGGTGTGACTTTCTCAGATCTAAGTTGTCACTGACCTGTGTTGGTGGGCTCTCCAACTTCAGGTGGGACATGGGCTGAGTTTGTTGGCAGACAGTCTGAGGTCTTCAAAATTCAAATATTGAAGATATGGGTATATTTGGATTGGACTTTTACACATTGATTTGGATTAGTTAACAGCATTGAATTTAACACATTAAAACCAGAACCTGTGTTGCCCGTTTCTGGTGCAAAACGCAGGCAGGAAGCAGAGCTACAGCACAAAACGAGTGACTGCAGACTCAGCACGAAGGTCGAAGGTTGACATAAACTTAAATACATGAAGGGCAAAAATAATTCTCATTCAAGCTATTTATCTTCTTTCTTATTATTCATTTAAAATAACATCCACATAAGATTTAGTGGAGTGACCTAATCTGAGGTGGTTTATTATATTTGTCTGAGCAGAATAACTGTCCAAACCTCATGGTAAAAAAATGTTTTGCATTATTATTTTATTATTCCATTAGATGGTTGCAGTAATACATGTCAGGCATACCGTTGTCCCCCTTTTAGAAGCTGTAACTGTAACAGCCAAACATCATGTAACATGTAATCTGCCATGTGTGTAAAAATGCGGAAATGTTACAATACCCTGAAGTAAATGCATAGAAATCTGAGAAAAGTGCAAATTGTCATTTGTGTTTCAAATGTCCTGCGTGTGGCATTTCTATGTCTGGCAGTTTGGCAAGCATAGCTTTTAATTTCCATGGGTTATTTCAGTTTTAGAAGTGCATGGCTTCAGATAAGTGGAGTAAATCTAGATCTTGCTGTCCAAATTCAGCCTGGCATGTTTTTGGCAGTTTTGTCTTCCAGAGTCCCCCATCATTTCAGCAGAAGTGGCAATATATGCAGTGATATAAATGGCAGCAGAATTAAAGTATTCTTTGTGTGTTGGATGTGAAATGAGTGGCCAGAGTAAAAACAAACGAGTTGCCAGATGGACACTGGAGAAGATGAGGCTTTAAGAAGTTCAAAGATAGACTCTATGCAGCTTCCTCGTAAACAATTTGTTTTCACATTCCTTTCCAGCACTGCTGTGTTTACACCACAGGAACTGAGAAACTTTAAAAACACACGTAGCTTTGCTGCCGGCCCTAGATCTGCAGCAAATTTCATCAACAGCTCAGCTTTTCCCTCTTATCGACTTGTCTTTGATTTTTGTCCCAATTACTGACTTTTGCTCCTATAATGTGCAGCATTTATTTATTTTTTTTTCAAACCAGCCGACACTTCCTGTGTCTGCATTATGCCAAAAATAATGCCCACTTATAAAAACATTCATTATCTAACACTCCTATCCTTCCAGGGCTGCCCGTTGGGCAGTTTATACCCTGGACATTTTGCCAGTCCATCACAGGATATAAAGACATGTTAAGTCAAAGTCGTCTTATTTGTTCAAGCACGTGTTTCTTCATACATGCCAAAGTATTCACATCCTTTGAACTTTACTACATTTTTTCACATTACTGTAACAAATTTCAACGAGATTTCATGTTAATAACATAAACTGTTGGATGATTTTGAAGTGGGAGAAAACTAATACATTGATTCTTCTTGCAGAAAATCTGGTGTGCTTTTGCATTTGCCCATTTTTACTCTGGTTTAGGAAACAACCCTGTTTCCTCAGGGCCCGCCGTCCTGAAGGTGTCCTTGAGACAGAGAAACACACCTTAAACAACTGAACTTTTAGCTCTAGGGCCTAGACCAGAGCCTGAACCTCAATGGTTGGTTCAGGTAGTTTTTTTTTTTTTTTTTCTGCATACAAACTGTTTCCTGTGATGATACTGAATGTGAATGTAAATGCTTTTAATTTTCAAAGCATGCCAGTAAAAAAACAAGTTATTTTACTGGCGTCACTGATGAAAAAGAAAAAAGGTAGGCTGCTCCCTGAAACACCTGAAGCAATATCATTCTTTTTAATGCCACCTTACAATCTCCTTTCCTCTGTCTTTATACTTATATATATATATATATATACATATATATATATATATATATATATATATATATATATATATATATATATATATATATATATATATATATATATATATACACACAGAAGCTCATAAGCAAGGAAAAGATAAAACGTGAGGACAGAACTCGAGGGACAGAGGTGGATAACGCAATGAGGAGGATTACAGGAAAGTGGGAAAGGAGAAAGATTAAAAAGATGGGAATTGGCGTGGTGCGAGTGGGTAGGAGATGAGAGAAATGGGCTGTAATGATCGCTCGCTGCTTGTCTCCCACCAACGGTGAGCAGATGTTGGACCCACAGGCTTCCACCAACATGGAGCCCCTAAAGCTAGTGCTGAAGCAGAGGCACCAAAACAGCCTCCCGCTGTCCACATTCCATTTTCATATACATGTGCACGCCTATGGACATCAGAGAATGGACATGAACAAAATACTTAAAATGTATAAGTTTGTAGCTATAGCAGTGGCTGCTGTGAAATCACCTATCAGATTGTCAATTAAGTTTTATGGCGTTAAATTACTCTCAAAAAGATTGACAAAGCTTAGAGCAAGATTTCTATATGTGCAATGAGATCCACAAGTGTACAACAACATTTGTAAGTGCACAAATGTGTATGGCACAATGAATAAATACATATGTCAGCATTCAAATTTACAGGTTCCAAACAGCACAAGCAATAATACACTATGCACACAAATTGGCAAAGGCATGTGCACAAATTGAGGAGACTAACTTGTACCACTTGACTACACCAAGAATAACAAATGAGTATCACATAAACCGGCCATTAGCAATGCTTAAAACATGATAATCATTATATCCTATTATTTACATGAGTTAAAAATAACCTGATACCTTTCAAAAATAATTAATCTGCATCACTGTAAATTAGAGTAAAACTGTATATGTGCCCTGAACACAGCAATTATTTATTGAGCCATTTATATATTTCTGCATTTACTTTTAACTCTGTCAGTTCAGGCCCTCAATTCTCTCTTCACAATTATATCTTTCCTACTTAAAATGCCTCAAAGCATTGCTAAACTCTCATCTGACTTTGTAATCCCAATATTGCATATCTTCTCGTCCACTGATCTAAAGGTATCTTTACTCTCATATTTAATTCTTTACTCTTAATCATTTAAAATCCTAGTCCAGTTGCAGACTGGTATTAAATAACCAAACAAGCAAACATGCATGCAACGGCAATGCACATGATCAACGACCCTCTTGCTATGTGCAAACACTGCTGACAGCCTAAGCCACTCTGCAGCCTATATTGAAAACAGGATAACTTTTAGGTTGCCATGAGTTTTAGTGATGAAATTCTACAAGCACAGAAGCAGCTCTGCAAAGACACAGTATGAGAGTAAGTCCTCTGTAGTGTGTTTTACTTTTTTCAGTTTGAGTAAATCTTTGACTTTTATTTGACTCCAAAAGAACTTGTTGAAATTGAAAATGGAAAAAAAAAGTAATAATAATAATAATAATTATTATTTTTTTAAGTTGTGAAGTTTCAGGCTCTGGTTTCATAATCCAAGAACACGAGCTAATATTAAAAAAAGTAGTAAACCCTTCAATCCCCTCCACATAGACACTCATCCTTGTACTTCTTTCCAAACTGAGAACTTTGAATTGACTTCCAGGGGGTCTTCAAAACATAGCATTTGTTGGAAAAATGGGCCTTGCAATGTGCCAAATACAAGGCCACACAAACACACACATAGACATGCACACTCAGACAGCAGGGGCATTGGGTCGATGAACATGTGGCAGCAGATGAGAGACCACAAGAGTCTGTGATAAATATTTGAGGCTTAGCGCAGCAGATCTTTGAGCCATCAGTCAGTCTGCAGATTCTGGGCTCACACTATGAACTTGTGTAGCTGTTGTGTATTTATGTTTGTGTGTACCTATTTATGATATTGCTTTGGATGCATGTGTTTCAGACTGTCTAAGAGTGGGATGGAGACACATTTTCAAATGACAGTTTTCTTATTTTAAATGCTACTTTTGCAATTCTGCAAGCAGGCTTTGTTCATAACTGACTCAATTTATTAGTTTCTCTAAGCACAATTTTCACTAAGCTTTTTTTTTTTTTTTTTTTTTTACATTTAAGTTTTCTTTTTAAAATACATTTTTTTTTAAGGTCAAAAAGCTTC
>NW_015113151.1:163946-189324 GCF_001443285.1 Poecilia latipinna | reverse complement strand
GTTTTTTTTAAATTACCCAATTTTTTATTTTTTTTTAAAACAAATTTTTCCAAACTTTTTTTTTTTTTTTTTTTTTTTACATTTAAGTTTTCTTTATGAAATACATTTTATGTTAAGGTCAAAAAGCTGCTTTGTGGAATGTAAAGTAAAGCCAGTGTTTAATTGTATAAGCAGTCCAAATGAAATCGTCCATGAAAGCTGTTGTCCACCTGTGCTAACTCATTAAATACACAAACAGAAAAATGACTCGCATAAATGGATGGAACATTAGATATACTGATAGAGCCCAGCTGTTACAGCCTGGACCGCATTTGTGCTCTGCCTTCATGCGTTATTTTACCATTCTTAGGTTTTTACTCTTTGGCACTCTCCCTTCCTCTCTATCATAACACAAGAGGACTTAAACATAAGTATTTTTATAATCCAGATTTTGCCTAATTTCACTTTCAGTTAAAAACATTCATCAGGAGTGTTCAACATAGCGTCACATGAGCAAGAGTTATTTTATTATTAGGTCATTGCTCAGATTATTGGATTGCAGTTGTGTCAGTTCTGGGCACAAGTGTGTTTTCCATGACATGTTAGAGGTGTGGCGCTCAGGATGGATTCTTTAATGCCCAAAATAAATGTGTGACTGCCTGGCTTAACCGGCTGTAACAAACTGTGTTTACTACAGAGTCAGATGCATAGCAGGGCGATGCCAGATGGTTATTTTCCTATGCCACTGAAATAAAAGGCAGACACACATCAGCAGGATGGAGGTGATAAAATATTTAATGGCTTCTGAAGTTTAGTAAGACTACTCTGAATGTGGTCAATCTTGCAGCTATCCGTGGCTTTTCAGCAGTCGTGACCAAAAGAATAATTTGTGAAAGATTATGTTAGGGTGTGTTAACGATCACATTTAAAACCCAGATTTAAACTTTTTAAAAAGATATCCCTTATTTTAGTCATGTTCATTTTTATCAAACGATGGACACGCATTTAAATTTACAGTATCTCCTGCTTCTTTAACTGGCCTTGCATTGGTGACCAAATGATAAATCAAAAAATATTGTATGTTTGCACTCAATTTGAAATGAGATATAAGCTACTTCTTTGAAAATTGATGCCGATGGCTTCACAATTCTCTACATCTTATCTAATCTATTTTTCATTCTTTTTCTATTTGTTTGACAATAGGTGTTATTATTCTGCTGGCTGAAGTTTCCATTAGACATGTACATGTATCTATTTTTAAAAACTGAATGAGAAATCTTTTGCAATTTGGCAACAACTTTAACTATCGCACCGCTATGCTACACCCAGGACAACACATTCTGTTAGCTTTTTGCCCTTGTCCTAAAATTAGGCAACAGAGCTGTTCCTGGAGCCTTTTCCTAGTATTACAGTGTTTTGTTAAGCCTTAGGGCCTACAAAGCTTTTTGAAGCTCACCCAAGGTGCAGCTCAGCAACTTTTTAAAAGACGCATACAAACAGTTGCCAGAACCAAATAGCCTCACCTAGGAATTATAGGAAGCCTAAGAGTCATAACGGAGCAAAAACAAATCGTTTCCCGTTTTTGACAGACAGAACTATGAGGCATAGCTACACTGTTACTTTTAGTCCCAGTGTTTTTCCAGTAGAGGAAGTTTCATGAAGTATGAGAGGGGTTGTTTTTTGTTACCTGTAATTTACTGACCACACACTCCCAGAAGAGTTGAAAAATAGGTTATTTAAAGACCTGAATGAGTTTATTGGCGTTTCTTGTCTGAGGAAGAGGCGAAGGACGAAAGAGGCATTAGCTCAGAGATGAGAAACTCCTTTATACATATGAGAATAAAATCCAAAGCAAACTTGCTTTATCCTTGTTTTTCAGGTCTGGAGGTCAAACAGTGGGGATTTCATTTCTACGTGGTGCAGAGGAAGGAGAGCGGGCCGGCAGGTTAGATGCGGATGAGTAAGCTGATAGTAGTGGTCCAGCTGAGGCAGGGCAGTCAACTGAGGGTCTATGAAGGCAGAAGGAGTTCAACAGTCTAGAGAAACAGAGAGTCAACCTACTGACTATATTGATTCACCTCTGGAAAGCAGTCAGAGCTCATCAGGAGATAAAGGAGATATGAGGAAGTATGATGGGAGTTTCCCAGTCCATTGGGCCCAGGGGATCTTCATTCCCACAACTTTATCCATAAAATGGAAGAAGATATTGACTTGTTGTACCAATAACTGTTTTTGTCTCTGTTGACAATGATTATAAGGAACACCTAGTGCAGGGGTCTTCAATATTTGCAATCCATTTTTGCCCTTAGTCTAGCCACATAAAACTAATTTAAGAGTCGTTACATGACATTTTAAAAAGGTCAGCTTAAATATTGTTTAATACAATCAGGTCAATACATTTAAAAAATGTATTGTCATTTTTTAAAGAATCATTATTATTCATCTATTTTAAGGTTTTAAAAGATAGGAAAACAAACTTTTGAAAAACAAGCATAGATGCATTTTCTTCTATTAGATGTTTGTTATTTTTGTGGAAACTGATGTAGAAAAAGTACAGTTTTCAACAAAATGACAAGAGCATTACGTTTCACTTATACGGTGGAGTCCATGGAATAGCAGAACTTGTTCTAGAACCAGGTCTTGTAGAGAATCAAGAAAGCTAGAGCTCGTGTCCTCTCTTGAACATGTCTCCTTTTTCCTAGCAATGCTTTATAATACATCATTCATCGCTACCCTTGCTTAACAGTCTCTTTTCAGTCGGTCAAGTGATTAACTGTAGCATAATGTCCTTGGGTAACACTGTGCAATTCCTGACAAAAGTTTAAACCCCCACTGACAGATCCGACTGTAAAAACTGCATCCATGTGTGCATGAGACAGAGGGGAAATTGGGGTTCTTTATCCCTGAGTTTTGATAAGGGGACTAATGGAGCATGTGGTTGCCGTGGAAACATTTATTTGAACAGTACAACAACCTCCATTCCTCCACGCAACATATGCAGCCTGCCCCCCTGACAAGCCACCCTCCCTGTTGTATAAGTGGGTACTTCACGCATCAGTGATTTGTAAAGAGGCAGTGGATGCAAAATGGAGAGTCTTTGGAGGCCACAGCAAGCATACTGGTTATAATCCTCTTCCTGCATGGGTTGAACATCCACAACATATACTAGTGACAGGAGGAGAGTGAGGCAAAGCAACAATTCATCAAAGCATGCACAGTTATCGATGCAGAGAAGCTTACAATACCCTCCCAACTTCTCCGCACACACACAGAAACTTGGCTGAATTTCATGCTGTGAGCATGTCGGCACATTTTTAATATTGCCTGGTGAATTGTGACTTATACATTCGAATGGTTCTTAAATTGCATTTAAATTTCAGATTAGTTGCTAAGTGAAAAATGTGTTGTCTCGGTAGCTTACAATAATGTCTTCATGTTTACTTTAGAGAGTCTCAGGGCATCTTGATTCCACTGGATTCCACAAGGGCAACAAAATATGCATCCCGTTTTTACACACAAGCCTTTTTTGTTTTTAAAGATGAAATGGTTTTTGGAGAGCAACGGGCAATGCAGAGTCACTGCGTGTTTACGTGCGTATGTGGGATATCTTTTTGCCTATAACCTCAGTGGAAATTAATTACCAGTGTTTCAATTAGGCACATTGATCAAAGCAGATCATCATGCTAGCAAAGATTTATTCATAATGAATGTCTAATGATGCCTCTTCAATTTCCTGTGTCAACGCCAACATTTACAGAACTCCTTCTCACACAAATATCTGTAGATTATTGTCAATAAAGTCGACTGCACCAGCTCAGCCCACATGCCGGCTCTATTCAAATAACTGTGATCCGTGCAAATAACGACAGGCAGATACACGACGGCTCGAGCTTGTAAATGTTTGTTCCTCGGAATCGAGGCACACATTGCTGTCGTTAGGCCAAGACATTCAAGGCTGCGATCTTAGATGTTTTCTTAATAACCCCAGATCTCATCGAATCAGAAATTACAAATCTGCTCAAATTATCTGCATAAGAAATTACAAAAATTTAGTTTTTTTATTAAGAAAAAAAAAAACAGGTTATGTTCTACCTTGCAGGCTCGTGCAAGAAACTCTGCTAGGAATTGATGTTAGAGACCGTTAGCGCCATTGTCACAGATTTCAGGATTCACTTTTTAGGTCAAACATGGGCAGGGGAGCTGGAGAGGCTGGAGAAGAAGATGCCTCCTGATGCTGCTGTAGTAGAGCTCAGGGTTCCTTCGCAGAATGAAAAAGTCTGGAATTTGATCTTGGGTAGTATGGAATAAAATTATATTACAATGGAAAAATCTTACTCTGCCATATAAATGTTATCCAGATGCATTCAGTGCATTAAATACAAGCACTGTGGTTGTGCATTGCCCCCAGCTCTGGAAAGTGACACCATGTCTCTGTTCACACATGAACTGAAAAGCTGCTGGGATGTCTTGGCTTTGTACTTCATCACACTTGTTCTGCAACTGGGCAAGACCCTTTCAGATCATAATGGTTATGGGTTTATCACTGCCTGAGACCCATCAGGAATGTCACACAGACAGTGACAATGGCTTCAGCCAACCTTCAGGTCATTTCTAAGTGTTTTAAACATGCATGCATCACAGAACTGTCTAAAATAAACTTTAAGAATGGCTTTGAAACTCACTGATGAAAATGATTTAGATTTTGTTGTTGACTTTCTTTAGAGGGGTTAAAATGATGCTTTTTAGATCTTTTAGTGCTTCTTATAGGGAAGGTTCTATTGAATTATTTTCTTAACCACAGTTGAATGAAAGAGGTGCCTGTTTTTTTAGGTTAGGGTTGGTTCTGATGGCTTTTCTATTACTTTAAAAGTAAAATCCATGTTTTAACCCATTCACTGTCATGAGGGCACTGGTTCTAAATGTGTCTGCTTTCTGTCCACAGACGGTTTCCTTGTCTGAGATTAAGATTTGTTTGATGGTTTTACACATTTAACTATGAAATTTTTTTTTAAAAAACAAACCTTTTCACAGGTTTGTATGTACAAAGCTTCACCCTCGAAGGCGGAGTTAGTTCCACACAGCCATTTTGCAACACTCCAGGTATGTTTTTGATGCAGTGTTAATGTTATAACACTTTGTAAAGTTAAAACAGTCAATTTTACATAATACTGGCCTTTTGCGGGGACTATTTGTAAAAGCTGTGTCATATTTTCATTTCCGTTCATCAGACTCTGGATGATTTCCTTTCTAGAAATGTTGCTGCTGTCTCTTAGAAAGACTTGCCACAGACACCTTTCATGTTACAGATCCTCCTCCGTCTCCATCACAGCTGTTTCTGTAATTTGTCACAGTCTCTGCTTGTTCACTCAAGTACTTTTCATACTTCCACAGCTATTTTCACTTCTCAGAGTTCTTCCTTCCATACTTTGGTTGGAGCATTTCAATGTTCTGTCTTTTTCTTTTTCTAACCCATCATAAACAGTTGTCTTCTTCTCAATTTCAGCTTTTTTTTTTAAGTGTGAGCTGCAGTTTCAGTTGCTCCAAATCATATCTTAAAGTGTTTTTCTCCTTCTGGTCCTTACATGTTCTGGGTCCTCTGGCAGAATCTTTGCCTGAGACCGAGTATCAATACCTACACTTATTTCAAGATGTTGCTCTTCTAAAGTGCTCTCAGCTTTCTCCCTCATTTTCCTTTCATCTGTACATTCAGACTCATGCTGTGAAGCCCTTTTGGTTGGCATATAAGTGCATCACCTGCATTTTAGAAATTTGTGCAGTGAGACTATATTTCTTCCATCAGTATATTTTCTGGTTTTCAAGTGTTAAGATCTTCTCACCTTTTAAATTTAAGATGTCATTATGCCAACTCTGAGATTTCTGCAAGTGTACCAGGCATTTCACAGCTTCTTTATGCATAAAAGCTGGATGGAGTCCTCTTGTTTTAACCCATTATGGTTTGAAATTATTGACAATTATTTACACACACACACACACACACACACACACACACACACACACACACACACATATATTATAGACACACATATTTTATAGACTATTTATATATATATATATATATATATATATATATATATATATATATATATATATATATATATATATATATATATATATATATATAATATATATATATATATTGCTAGTATTGGATTTGAATCCCTACTGATTTGAAACACAGAGGAATGTCCATCCATGATGTTCATCAGTTTTGGGCCGATAACATCCCTGTTATGCTATGTTGAGATCTGCCAACTGTCAACTCACTGATATTTTCAAGAAAATAATTTTAGACTATTTAAATTCAAGTGATGTGATTTAAACAATGTTAAGCACCTTTTCTAGGTTAAGAAAATATCCTCCACATCATTTCTCCATCAGTACCCTGAACAGTGATACAAGGCACTTCTCGCACTTCTGACCCAACTATCTGAATGTTATGGCTAATATTTGATATTGTCCCATTTAGGTGAGCCTGAGCAATATGTGGCCTCAGTTTCCTGTTCTTAGCTGACATGAGTGACATCAGTTGTGTTTTCTCCTCTGCTATCCCATGTATACTGTATTCAGGAGGTGGTGCTGCATACCTAGATTGCAATGAGTGGTAGTATAATTATTAATCACAACTATATCCTCAAACCTATCTGCCTCTTCATCTCTTACAATATTACGATATCTGCTCATTGGATGCTATGATATGATATTTTATAGACTATTTAAATAAAAGACAGTTTTTCATAGACTGTTGAAGAATTGGGCTGGGGGGTAATCCAAAACATTAACAGTGTACAATTACTTGAATTAGAATATTTTATGTGCTACAGTACGTGTGCATGCCTCAAAATCTCAACATCACCTCTGCAACCAAATCTCTGACATAGATTGTTCTAAAACTACTGAGCTAAACTCACTGTTTTCTTCTGGTTGTTGTATCAGTATTCATTGTGTTCACTGACTGATGTGAGCCGAATCTCCTGTACCTGCATTTGTGGTGCTGCAGGTACATTTCTTTTCCCATGAAAATTTCTTGCACATTTCAAAATATTTCTCAACCTTTTTAGCTTAAATGCATCAGGATAAGAGCAACAACTTTGTTGAGGTTAAACATACATCAAAGGTTTTGCTTTTTACCTCATTTACAATTCATACTAAAACAAAAACAAGTGTTTGCCAATTAACTATCATTAATAACAAAGATCAAAACATGCACTGGTTCATTCATTTTGGTAAATCTGACAATCCTGCTGCGAGGAATCCTCATATAAAAAGAACGTTAAAAGAATATTGAAATATATTGAAATACACAAACTATACAACAATTACCTTTTAGTCAAACAAGCTGCTGTTAAAGCCCAACTCTGCAGCTCGCTATGTTTTACCATTGAGCACAGTGGGCGCATTGTTGCCATAAAAAAAGCTTGAAAAAGAAAAGTAAAATAATTTTCTCATTGACAGTCAACGTTTTAGACAAAGACCTCGTAGACAGCTAAGACTCTGGAAATTTCATTAAATAAAAGACATTTTTCTAAATCCAATCACCTGCTTAGCGCTGTTATAAACGTGCACTCACCAGATCTACCTTGTCTTTGACCTTTCAACGTGACTCACTAAAAGCAGCTATGTCTCAGTTTGATGAATTTGGGACTCATAAAACAGAATGAAAACCTTAAAAATATGAACCACTCAACCTTGTACCCAAGCCCTCAACATTCACAGCTTAATAAAAGGTTTTATTCACAAGCTTGGATAAGCTAACAAGTAGAGCAGCAACGAAAGAGCGAGAGAGGCGGGGAAAAAAAAAATAATACGTCTGAATTTCCTCAGAAGGTTTCTCTGTGAGCCAAGATGTTGTGTAGCCATAGCAACTGGCACTCAGCATCTCCTGGAGGGAATGAGAAGGGGATTCATGATTCATATCCAAACAACAGCCCAAGACTCCAAATATACTGAGGTAAACTGCCACCCCCAGACAGTCAAGCTGACAGCTGTGAGGAGGACGGGCAGAGCAGAAAACAAATAAACAAAAACAATCACATCCATCCTCCACATTCTTCAAGCTAGCCACATGACTTGGTCATTGTTCTCCATTTGTCTCTTGTGATTGCAGCCAGGTTTATTTTTCCTTCAGGACAAGCAATAAGTTTGTCTCGCCACTCAGACAAAAAAAAAAAAAAAAAAAAAAATTGAAAAGGGGTTTTCCCTAATGGGATACTTGTATCTCTACTTGTGAGCACAACTGCAATGATGCTGTATATCAAAAAGAGATACGACGTAATCCAGAAGACAGCGTGAGCAACAACAGGACTTGGTTTTATGTTCTTGTATAAAATATAAGTAAATACAACTTGCAATTAAAACTGCAAGTAACGTTGAAAATCCCTGACAACTTCAGCACTTCCACTGCAGTGTGTTTATGCCCTGGCTCACCGCATACGCCTGCTTATCCAGTTTGCATGTCACATGCTGCGGTCTCCAAAACGGCAACTAATTTGACGTAAAGTGGAAGAAAACAGACACATACTAAAAATGATAAACATTTGGATAGACCTTGGAATCACTTTCAGAGCAAAGGCCTAAAAGAAAAGGAATATTATTTCAATGTAGGTAATATTTTTCCCGCTAAAAGCTTTATGGAAAGGTCAATAGCCCTATTTATACAATTCGCAAAGATTTAAGACCACCATATTCACTGCCAATGGAATCACAGTAAAGCGGATGGGAACTACTCGTAAACTGTACTTAGCAGACAGGGGAGTGGTGTTCTGTACCACAACGCCCGTAGTCCGTAGTCCCGCTGTTCTTGGAGTAAAATTGCAGCCGGGTATTTCTTGCCTCATTTTGGAAAGCAGCTACAATCAAGAGCCTGCTTGCTGGGTTCACTGTAAGGCAGCTGTTGTTCATCACCAATTGCGAAAAAAAAAAATAAAAAAAGGAAAAAGAAATACAAACAAAACAACCAAAAAAGAAAGCTGAGGGATGGGCCCTCAGAGATACACCACATTTGGCTGTGGTCCTGCGTGGAGAGGAAGCAGAGAAAGATGGTGCTATTCTTCCATCCTGTTAGTCTCATGTATTTTTTTTTTTTTTTTTTGTGTGTGTCTGCACATCATTCACACCTTGCTTCCCTCATCAGGCTTTTTCTGCTTTCTCTGCTTCTGCTCCTCTCGTTCCACAGTGTTACAAAAATTCATTGGATAACACCAGCAACTGTTTTTTTTTTCTTCTTCTCTCTTTCCATTAGTGTGGTTGCGAGTGAGAGGTTTAAACTAAAATGCATTTGGTTCCTGATTCCTTTGTCTGCTCTAATGCAGATGTGCTCATGTGTAATCTATTTTCAAAGGGACAATGCCAGCAACAAGGTCATGGTTCTGCTATATCTGATGTAGCACAACATGACAGGAAAAGAGTATCTGATGCAAATTTTAACTACTTTAGATAATCCAGAACTGAGGTAAGATTAACTTGGTGGATTTCCATCTCATCACGTTTTAAATCAGTTCCCGTTATGAAATGATTAACTTTGACAAGTTATTCCAACATGTTTGATGTTTCTGCTGGCAATGTCTATTTATATTTCTTAATAAGCTTTGCAGAATATTTCCTGGAGAACAATTTAAGTAGAACAGAAGCTTAGATCACCAGAACTTTTAGTTAACCTTCACACTTAAGTCTGATGCTGTGAACACATCAAGAACAAACTTGACAAGGGCAATGCGTGGGTGTGTGTGGGTGTTTTGTCAAACTTTGTTCTTAGCTGTTTTTTTAGAATGTCCTCTGACGCCATTTTATAATTGGAACTTAGCTGTAGAGAACCACTTGCCTCAGAAATGATGTAAATGTCTCTGTTTGCCTGTGTTTTACTCATGATCTAACTCAAATTTCTATTGTGTGTAACTCCAATATATACCAACAAGTCAAATACGTTTATGGTTAAACAAAATTGCAGCAGCAGTGTTCTAAGCAATACAAAAAATTGAAGGCAACAGGAAAATGTTAAATCACTAATAAAGATATCAACAGTGTGAAAAAGAATCAAATACAATAAAAATAAATGGCAAAATTAAAGAGAATAAATTAATTAGTAGTCACATTCCAGGCAGAATAGAATAGAATAGAATAGAATAGAATAGAATAGAATAGAATAGAATAGAACATTTTTTTAAGTTACAGCTTTGAATCTTTGCATTATGTTTAATGTCAGATACTACACGACAGTAATATCTAAAATTCTGGGGCATGAACTTTACATTTAGCATTACTTTCAAAGCTACACTGATCACGCCTTTAGTGAGTAGTTTTCCTGTTTTCTCTTGAGATCTGCTCTGTCAGTTTCGAATAAAATAATAAATAAATAAAAATTCTATAGGCTATGACACATGCACACTTTTTAATGGATACATAAAATTAGGTGCTGTGGGTTCTCCAACAAGTGGTAGTTTTCAATTCAGCTAAAAATGATTAAAAATGTTTCAAAGCAATGATTTTTGTAAGACATGCTGCATACTATTTATTCATGTGTGTGCAGCTGTACATTTGGTAGTTTTGTATTCACAAACGCCTAACCTGAAATGAGCTGAAGCAGAAGTTACATTGATTTACGTACTGCAGACATTTGAAGAAATCCTCAGTGGCAGCTTATTAGCCTGTAACGGGACTCCAGACCAACTGGTTACAATGGTTCATCCACTGTAATCAGTTCTAACCAGCTCAAAACGCAAATTTGTAAGAAGCCAGACTGTCAACTTCATGCCTCTTCAATAAATCTGAGAAGCCTGTTACAAATTAAACAGCCAAAGGGAGAACTCTGAAAAGTGCATACATCCTGCTAAATGTTAACTGACTTAGCATTGCCTGCAGGCAGACTGATTATAGGCGACAGGTGAGGTGAAGGATTTACCTCACTTAGCATTATTTCTTTCTACATGTCACAGAGAGAGAAAAACAGCTATATGGAGTAAAAATATTTCAGGTGGTCAGTTTGATTAGAGCAGTATTTTTATTTGTTGACAGCAATAAGAAAGACTATAAAAATGTCATAGGCACAATATGCACAGATCGCCTAGATTATTTTTAGAGATACCAACCTTTATAAATTGTACACAGGAATTAATTTGCTTAGTCTCATATGCATGGTAAATTCGTCTCCTTATAGAATGGTGGTACCTTCTATTCCTGTCTGAACTTGATAAAACCTAGAAGGTTAGATCGACATTTTTGCTTCTTTATTATTAGGCACTATCCTTCCATACAAGTGAGTCTTGGGGAACCTGCATAACATCATCTTTTACACCACTTCCCTCCATCATTGACCACAGGGAGAAAGTCAGAAATAGTTTCTCTGTAAAGTCTCACTTTGGTAACGGAGAAAGTCATTACAGGAACATCACTGTCTGGGTTTAAAATTCATTAAAGCGTCTTGCTACAGCAAAATGTTCGTGGGTGTCATGAGGGCTGACAGTACACCTTTCCACTTGCGCTGCCTTTGCTCCTGTGTGGACAAGCTGAATTATTAATTGAAAGTACTTCTCCGTTTCATCTGTTCCTCCTATTTGGTCTCCGGAATTATGACTGATTTTCGCATTTGGTTCAGTTTAATCAATTCTTTTGCAAGTGAAATGGGATCACTTTAAAAAGAACCATAAGCATCCCTTTGGGAAAGTAATTTGACATTGGACTGGCCTACTGTACAGGCGACCCCTCCCCCCCCCCTAACAGCACACTGGCAGCAACCCAACGCCTATCTGTCAAATGCGCTGGTGACTAGCTCTCTCGCTTTTCCCAGCCATCGAGGAGATACTTTAAATGTCAGTGTTTTTGGGCTCCTAATGTGTTCCTAAAATAGCATCTACATGGATGAGTCTCCCCTGAAAAGGCACACTACAGAAAAGGCGTGCTGAATCTGACTCACAGCAGAGGCAGCAGAATCCATGCCATCCCAAAGCCAATTAAACATGCATGGGGGTGTATGCGACCTCAAAAAGGGAAGCGAGGGCATGGACGGATGGATGGACGGACGTACTGATGGGAGGAGTTGTCCATTCCTCCCACCTCGCAGCTCCCTCTGTTTCATTCCTGAGCTGAGGCTTGTCGCTTCCCTTTTTGCCGATTGTGGTGAATTATTCACGGTGACCTGTGTTTACCTTTTAAGTGTTTTTCTTCCACGGGGCGCTCACATGGAAAATTGAGGTGAAGAGACAATGCCTTAGCTGTGCTGTCTCACATGGACCAGACACAGATGGGTTGGCGTGGGCCTCGCTTTGTTTATGTGCGCTAGCAGCGGTCAGCGGAGGTCGTCCTTTTGCAGTTTAAACTATTTCTACACCGTCAGAAAAAAGTTAGTATGACTTAGAAACCTCAGTCTCGCAGCACATTAGAATTGTTGTGACTCCATCTCTATTTTATAGCGGTATAATCTTGCTCTGAAAGTTCAAACTTTATTTAATAAGTTAAATAAAGTCTTACTCTGCAAATGACATAATAACTCAATGTAAGGTTAAAAAAAAATGTAAGGTTTCAAAGCCAGTAACATCTATCGTATTTCTCCTGGGGTTGAAGTCAAAAAGGCGGGGGTCGGAGGAGAGTGCCCTGTCTTGTTTTGGTGCACTCCTGCAGAACTCATTTTTTTTTCTTTTACAAGAAAGGAAGTGTGTCCTTCAAAAAGTTAAGAGTTGGAAAGTAAAGTTAGTATCCTCAAAATCTAAAGCATTCTTTTGATTGCTTTTCTTGTGGCATTGTTTCTCAGTAATATGTCATTTAAATTTCATAACAGTCTACGGCAAATCCACATATTTATAATTTTTTTTTTACCAAATAACCAAAAAAGTTTAGTCTTTGCTTTTGTGATGGTCTTCGGCTTGTGCAGAAGGTTTGTTGGGATCCCAAATAGAAACAGAAATGTTGTGGACGCCTTTCTGAGATCCTTATTTTGCTTCATGTCATATGGCTAAAAGAAACTGGCCTCTGTATCACAAATTACTATTTAGAAGCTCCTACAAACTCCTGACTTCCTTCTTGTAGTTAATTAAAAAAAAAAATATTCAATCACATTTTCTAAAGAGTTGTCAATAACAGTGCGACTGGTGAGCTTGTAAAAAAAAAAAAATCTATTTAATAATATTTCTTATAGATTTTCCCTCTACGCAAATTAAATGTTGGACTTTTTCTAAAAAAATAGATAAATAAATAAAAATGGTGTATTTACTGTGTGTTAATGTTGAATTAACACCCTGGGAACTTAAATAGATTGCATGCCTGTTGTACAAAATAATATCACAAGTGATCTTTGGTTGTAATAAGCTCTTATTAACTTTTTTTTTTCTAAAAACATGCATCAGATTATCTGATGACTACATTAACTCTAGTGCATTTGGTTGTCTGTATCTTTGCTGGCCTTCTAATGAACTGGTGAATTTGAAAAGTGTACCCCGCCTTTCGCCTAATGACTGCTGGAATCGGATTCAGAAGAAATGTGCTCCAAACCAGGACGGATCTGAAGGGATGCGGAAATAGACCTGTTTTCCATGGCGCTCAACTGTGCAGAAGAAGGAAATGAGATGGAAACATTGAACTGTCGTACTTTAAATGGATGGGCTGGTTTTTTAACATTAAGCAGATTCACAGTTTGCCTTAAATGTCACACTTCCCTTCATTAACAGACGCCACATTGTTCGCCAGTTTCAAGATGGAGGATGCTTATTTCCATGTCATTTGCTCCTAGTCGATGGTAAAATTCAATCCAGAGGCGGAAATTAATATTTTCTTTTGCCAACTACAGTAGCCGGAGGAAGAAATATAAACTGGCTACTTGACTTTTTTTTTTTTTTTTTTTTTTTTTTTTAAGGCAACTTGTTTCAGTCAGTTTGGTATAATATCTGTCTTTTGTTATAAACCTGTCATGTGTGGTGGTTGAGAGGTGGTGAGGAGAGACGCAGAGACCCAGGGTGTGAAAGAAATGATGGATTTAATGAAGAGAGCTCAGGCAGTCCAATACAGGCGGCACGGCAGAGAGTTAGCACACAGCTAATTACCGGTAGCAACTGAAAGAACAACGGACTGAAAACGAGAGCAGAACCAACACAGGACTTAACAGTACGACTGTGGTGGCAAGCAGACGAAAGACATACGACCTACGTTTGACGAGGACCCGACAAGAGACAGAGACAACAGGTGGACTCAAATACACACGGGGTAATCAAGGGAACGAGACACACCTGGGAACAATCAAGGGCTGAGAGGACAACACAGAGACTCAGGGAAACAGGACTAAACACAGGACATCCCAAAATAACTATACAGAAAAACACGGTTCATGACAAAAACAAACTGAATTTTGCTGAAAAACCTTATATTTAACTATCCTTGACAGATAGTGTAAAAAGAAAAAAAATACAATGTATTTGTATAAATGTGAATGTCTAAATATGTATGTTTAAATAAACATGCTGACCTCTCCAGGTTGTCAAGTGCATACTCATGCATCCACAGCATTTCGGTTTATTTAACATGATACCTAAGAGTTTTTGATTAGTTATTTTATGGTGATCATAAAAAAATATATATAAATAAATATTGGTAATAATTTATGCATTGATTTTATATTACTCCCTGTTTACAATGACTGCTATTCTGATCACCTTTTGGGTCACTTGACATTAATAAAAGAATACTGAAAAGTTTATGAGGCCTGATCAATTTAAAATAACTCTAAGCAGGATATTTGCTCAACAACATAGCCACTTTACCTTGAAGTATATTGAAAAAAAAACATCTGCAAAAAGTGGGCATGAAACAATAAAAACCCTCAAATGTACAGAATGATGAAAGAATTAAATCACAACTGGAAACTTAACACTGATATTTTAGTCTTTACAAAAACTAGCCATTAATGACAGTTGATTTTCTTCCACCTCCCTTAAAAAAGCTGCTTTGTTATTCAGTTCATTACAAGAACTATTTCTGAATCAAAAAATACGTATACCGGTAGTTCACTAGTTAAACTTTCTGAACTATGTTCATGGCTAAAGAAAAAATAAAAATAAAAAATAAAAATAAAAATCACAATCATGTGTGCTGATCATTTTCAATTCTTATTGCTCACATAAGCTGCTTCATTTTGGTTGAAATCTCAAAATACCTGCTATCATTCACATTTTCCTGCTTTCAAAGTCAAAAAGTAAAATCACTCTGAACATGTTACAGAAAATGTATCAATTTTAATTGTGTTTGCTTTTTTCAGCCACCTTTAAAGCACTTCCAGGATGGTGTTTATCTTTAATAAAATTATCAATTTAAAAAACGTAACATCTGACTCATGTAAAGTAAAGTTAACATCTTTGCCATTATTTTAGGGGTTTACTTGAGACATGAGAGAAAAGTCATAGCATACAGAAAGCATAGAGCTGCTGCTTCGGTCTTCTCCTCTTCATTGCTGTAGTGGAAAGCCCACCCATCCAAAAACAATAAAATCTATTAGTTTAGGCCGTTATGGGATTGTTATGTATATAGTGGAGGAACAGACATTGTCACAATCACATCCCCAAAAAGACACACAACAGCCACAGAGCTGTCACAATGAAAATGCTGTGAAGCACTTTTCTGCATGAAGCATAAAACGTTTCCCTCTGAAGGAGTTAATCTTCACGCTGTCTTGAATGGAGCTCAGTTAAACAATGCCAGGAAGAGCTGAACTGAGTTCAACTTCATCATGTTCGAAAAAGCCTCATTAAGTTCCAAGTCCTCAAATAAATGAGCTTCCTTTATGAACGAGCGCATTTGAATGTGCAACACCGTGGAATGTGGAATGGGACAAAAAAAAAGTGTCAGAAGTGTTAAGTGCTTTATGCTGGCAACTTTTACTGTGTTTTATATGTATGGAAGCCGTATCGGATTGTAACGAAAACACAAGCTTATCCAGCTGGAATTCCATTTTGTTTTATTTCTAACTGACCTGGAAAATCTGACTTCCAATTACAAGTAGAATGCATCTCATTATTCAAGACCAATGATGGTGTTCTTTAAGGAGAGGCAACACCAAGATGTACTGGTGTTGAAACTAAACCTTATTTTTAGTTTGAATCAGAAATCTGATACTGTAGTTTGTAGCCTGACCTAATTTAACAGCACATTCTTAAATTCATCTTTATTTGGCCAGTTGCAGAAGCTAATTTCTAACCCTAACGTGACCCAATAGCAGGTTACACCCATCCTGCAGGACTTGGTAAATAACACATAAACTGTCAATCAGCTTTTGCTTCACTCTCTGTGGGCTTCAACAAAATCTCGCAGTTATGATGAACTTTGAGATGCAATTAAAGCCTTCGAAAACATGTAAAAGATCTGTTTACAAAAAAAAAGTATGCATATTCATCTGAGAACTCATGAATGTCCTAAAGAGTACTTAGAAACTTCTTCTAAAGTGTATTCTGTGACATCCTGACGTTTTTTTTTTTTCTTTTCATCTTCTTCTCTTTGCCACGTCTCAAGTTTGGAAAACTGAAGCAACACTTCTGAATCTGTGCACTTCATAAAAGATTAGATTTTTTTTTGTACTTTCTACTCTAGCTTTTTCCAAATGAAATTCACCGCATTTGAATTCCACAGGCTTGAAGAAATTATGAATTAATCATAAACAAACACAATAAACAGACTGATTCCCTTCAATTTAAAATCCTGCACATCATCGCATCCCCTCTGCCTTTGGTCTTTGAGCTGAGTGTGAGAGACATGTCACCTTGTAAGACATAACTGAATGCCTTCCCTTGAAGCAGTGAAACAGAGAGAGCAGGAAGATAACACAGCCAGGCAGCACTAACCGATCAGAGCACTCCTGCAGAGATATGACCCACATAGCCCAGCGCTCATTTAATCAGGCTGCTTCTGGCGGAGGAAAGAGCGAGCAGGAGGGAGGTGTGAATGTTAGGTGGCTTCACTTGGTTTCAAAGAAAAAATATCTTTATAGAAACTTCATTTTCTTCTTCCTTCCTTCCATCTAATTTTTATTTTTTTTTACCGTATTTTTTGTTCCTTACTAGTTCTCATTTTCCTAACTCCTGTTGCATTGTTATGTTCTTCAACTTTCCTCTGCATAAACTGAATCGGTGATCAAAGCAAATGAAAGATGGCAAAATTCCAGATACTGTCCAAGTGAGTGATGGTGTAGTAAAAGGTGGGATGGATGGAGGGTTTTTTTTTTTTTGTTTGTTTTAATGCAGGGATGAAAACATATTTTCATTTTATTTAAACCAGTTTTGTAGAAATTCAGTTAGACGGTATAGAAATTCAAACCGGACATTTACACATGTTGTAATGAAAGGCGCAAAAAATTCTGTGTCTGACATAAAATTAGCCTAAACCCTTCCTGATTTATGTCCGTTAGGATTTCCGCGACTATTTCTATTTCATAAAATAGATGAACCTCCACGTCCCACTCCTCTATTGCTAAGGCAAGACACCATAGAGATGCTTCCTTGTGTGACACCATGTAAAACACCATGCAAGACATCAGGAAACAAAATTGTGTACCTCCATATGTCTGTTTCATCCCTAGATGTAACTTCCACACGCCTACAGGTGTCAATCTGTTTAATCAATTATACAAAAGTATAATTACCACGGGAATGTCTAGCCGTCACAGCATCCGTGAAGGAGACGAGTCTGGGGGCTGAGAGATAAGTGTGTTTTGGTGTAAAATGCTTGAATCAACCCTGGAGCAACGAAAAACACCTGGTGAACAAGCTAGCTCAATCGTCACTAGCCAAAGTGAAAATGTTCCATCCTTGAAATGTACTGAAAGGCCGCTCAACAGAGAAGGAGCTATTACTCCGAATGCAAAATATGTACCGTGATGCAAGAGGGACTGGTGTGTTTTGCAATCATAAGGAGTATAGAAATATTTAATAAACATCTCAAGGTATCGCCTAGATTAGCTTTAGGTTTCTTGGTTTTTCATATGTATTCATGTCCTTTTCATGGTGTGTGTGTATGGAGAAGGCCCAAAGTGGAAGTGGAATCCAGGGGGTGAACAATGAAATAGTCTTAATTAAAGAAATCCAGAAACAATTTACAAAAATGTGGGATGAATACACAGAGAGCTACAGAAACCAGGTGACATGAAGCGAACAAGAGGAACCAGCAAGGAGTGAGAGACAGAGAGAGGTGGTGGAGTACTGGTGGAACAATGGACCGGGACTGATTGCTAATTGAGTGCAGCTGTGTGGGGAGAGCAGAAGCAGGCTGAGGAAGAGAGAGAGAAATGACACAGAAACAAATTTAAGTAAGAGTAACCAAACACAAGAAATTAATAACATGGTCTCACCAAAATAACTAAAATGAGCGTGGTCACATCAATGCGTTGCTTGCCAACTGCCATAAAAAATTGAAGAAGGACTAAAATGAGAATGATCTGGTCAGAGAATAAGTAAGGACAACAGACAACAAATAAACCAAACTAAAGACCCAGAAAAACACTAAACAACCCAAGATCCTAACATTTTCAGATCTTGGTGACAGAGTTCAGTTATAGTTCTTTGTATAACTTAGTTCTTAAAAAAATATTTTATTTTGCTTATTTCCCTGTTGTTTAGTTCAGGATCAGATTATGTTGTTATCTCCAGCATGTAGTAGTAGTTTTTCCCTGCTCTTTGATTTTTGTCCGTTTTTGGTTTTGTGTTTGGTTTTGCTAAGTTAGAGTAATTTTTCAACAACCTGCCTCCTCTCTACACAATCCTGTGACTTAAATGGTTCTTCCAAATGGACGATCACTTTAAACATAGCACAAACAAATAATTTACAAAGTGACCAAAAGAAAATGTAGATCTCAGTGCAGTAGAACATTTCTTTGCAGAACTGAAGAGTTGTGTGCGAGCAAGGGTTGCAACAAATGGGCCACAATTCCAGAAAACTATTGTGACATTTGGACATCTGAAGCATTTTGTCGAAATAAAACAGTTTAACCAGCAATTTGACCAAATTCTGCAGAAATGTCCAGCTGTGAGTTTAAAAAAGGAAACCAAAATCCAAAAAAGTGATTTATTTTTTGTGTAATTTGGAAAATATAAAGGAGGATCTTGGTAACCACCATCTAATGACCCAAGATTGGAAATGTTTAGCTTGATTTACTGTCTCACAGTAAGAAAAGAAGGTTATTTGTCTTTTTGCACCATGTGTGTGAGTATCTGGTTTCATTTAGATGTCAAAAGAATACCCATACAATTTTTTACAATTTGCTACAATACAATGAGAGCACTGTTTGTAATTCGCTTAACAAGTTGACAGCAGTGTCAGCAAAAAATGGAAAGTGTATTTTCAGTTAATGTTTAAGTATCATTAAGGAATGTTTTGTTACATAAAGCATTCAATTATGCAGATCCACGAAAGCTTGACGTAAAAACACATTTTGAATGAACTTTCCCTCAATAATTATCAGACTTAGATAATATGAGTCACTGTTTAACAGTTAAATTTGCTTTGTTTACCCTGTCAGACCATTTTACTGTTATCTTTGAAAGTATATTTTCCATTTTCTAATTTACCCAAAGATATTACAAAATGTTTTTTTAAAGGACAAGACAGCTGAATCTTTTAATCAAGTTTACTCTTCTATTTCCCCTTGTATGTAAACTTTTGATTTTGATGACGTAATACATGCATTTCTGACATATTCTTTCTCTCATTACAGTGACATTTAGCAAATAGAAATAAATGTGGCACTTCAAACTGTTTTAGTACAGGACATGTTTGGTCTGATGTAACAAAAGTGTGTGTTTATCTTTTCTTCTTCTTTTTTTTTTTTGGTGTATGTAAACTTCTGATTTCAACTGTATGCGTGACCAAACCACTCTTTCCTCAAAAGTCCTGCTATGCAGAAAAAAACCCGTTGAGGTTAATGGAAACATGGTTTCTCTGCAAGAGGGATTATGACTCAATCAGAGTCTTAGTATCAAGGGAGAAAGATACTGAAAGCCGAGGGATTAGAAACCAACACTGTTCAAGCCACGGTTACAACAAATTGCTATAGAATTAGTCAGCAGTCAGACCATCAAGGTGACCAGAAGTTTTGTGGTTTAATTTTTTTATTTTTTGTGTTTTTTTTGTCTGCATACAGTTTCTTACAGCAAAAGAGACAGTTTTTTTTATTTATTTGTTTTTGCTTTATTAAATTAAATAATAAATGACTGCGGTCCAGTGGTGTGTTACCATTTACACCTGCAGGTGACAATCAGTATATGACTAAATATGGCTCTGGAGTTTGAGTGTCATCAGACAGACATTGTCTTAGAAAAAAAGACATTTTGAGAGATTTCTGTAGTGCTGTTACAGCCTCGTGAGTAAAACATTACTATTATCTGTAGAAAAGAATTTACTTTCAGGTGCTTCCATTCACTGCCACCATGCAAATATGACGCAGGTTGGTGTGAAAGTAATTGGGGGAGGAGGGGAAACTGAAATCACGATGCATCTGAGCAGCAAAGCTGGTCAGAATCAGAGACCCGACTCTGTGGCAGACTAGCTCTCCACAGAGTTCTTATAAATATCTTGGCAGTTCATTAAAGTTTGCAAGCTAAATGTTTCATAACTTCCTCATCACATAAATTGCTCCCATAAAAGTAAAGTCTTCAAGAACTCGCATTGAAGCAGGAAGCCTCTACTTTTGTCCTGGGTGGCCACCATGCGTCATGCACCAAGTTCAAATGCTTTTGTACAACTCTGGAAAACACTTTGTGAATTTATTTTGTCATATGTAAATCGTTTATAAATAGATGTCATACAATGCAAATCTGCCGCATGCATATATACCTCTAGGACTGCAAAATGCTTCTAGAATAAGTTGCTTAATCTGATTATGTCTTGCCATGAGGCACTCAAAAGATTTTGAGATATATAGGCTGTTTATATAAGCTACAAGCTGGGAGAGAGTAGCAATATATTTAAAAAGCACACCGCAAAATACTTACAGCTTTGACTCATGATGGTCATGGAAAAAAAACAAACAAACAAAAAAAAAAAAAAACACTGATGGGTTTCTTTAATGTTTGAAATTAAGTTCTAAATAAACGATAAAAGGACCCAAGACACAGAGAAACTCAAAGCTATGTCAGTAATTTATTTGTTGGCAAACAACTTTCACTGTTACAACAAATATTAGTTATGAGATCATTCAACTTGGAACCCATACAAAAAGAATAAATAATTATCAGTAATATTGTAATAATAATCATGATCGTAATAACTTAAAAAGAAACAAACAAACCCAAAAAAACAAACAAACAAACAAACCCAGTGCCGCATTAAATCCGCTCTTCCCTGAAGCCAGCCTCCTTCCCTCTGAGCTTGTTTAGCCTTCTTTATAAACCAATAAACAGATAAATAAATAATTTCTTTTCTGGGGCAGAAATGAAGGGGGTTTGTGGGATACATGTGCAAGCTACACTTCATACACATACGATTTCCCCTCCCCCTTTTCAATTAGTAAGCATCGGCTTTCTGGGACTTTGGAAGGAGCCGTCGTGTGCATGGTCCAGTTGGAATCGTGACACCTCACCTGCTTGTACGGTAGCTCAGGCAACGGCAGCTTTTATCCATTTTAAAGCAGGGCAACAATGTATGTCGGTTAAAAAGAACTTGGCAATAGAAATGACATATTTCATAAAGCATCCTAGTGTTACTATCGCAGTCTGTTAGGTCCATCTTTGTACTTCTAATCCGAGCTCCTCCACCCAGCAACGCAGCTCCCCTAAAAGGTACCTCCTCCTCCTTTATCACTTCATTGTCTCCATCCAGTTTTACATCTACACAGTGGTAAAGCATACAGTAAAAACTGATTTGCAAAAATGTGACAGTGCCATTGCTATAAAACAAAACAAAAAAAAAACAAAAACAGAATGTCGTGTGCGTAGGGTAAATGCATATTAATTGAGGAGTGCTTTGTCGTATTTACGAAAGAATGACACGAAAAGATTGTTCCTTGCTCCTTCTGAGGTCAGTCCGTGACCAGAATATATTTCATTGTGACACTTAGGAACAGTCCCAGAGACACAAAGTTTGCAACGTAAAATCCAAAAATAAAAGACTTGCAACATTTGTATCTTTTATTTTATTCTGTACAATACATAAACAGCTTCTGGTTTCTCACAATCCTTCTGATGATGAAAAACCTTTACAGAAGAGCGAAGAATCGATGAAACCCTATATCCACCCCCCCAACTCCCTCCCTTTGTTCATTCATTTGTAATATTATAATCCGTCTTTGTTTTCTGTAGCCACTACAGCTCGCAGGAATGTTACACCAGCCCGTACGCAACTCCAGTTTTAGCAGATTTGAACAGGAAGAGAGAGTTTGGAACGTTGTGATATGGGCGCAGCTGGACTGCCAGAATGATATGGGTTTTGTCGTGGACGATCATTAGTGAGGGCATATATAATACATCCTTCACTTGACTGGCAGGATCGTGACGCCTCTTTGGGGAAAGTTTATCAGTGAAGGTCCTGCTCTACCCTCTCGGAATAAGAGTTTTGACAGAGAGACAGACACACAGACAGACACGCAGCTCCAATATAACCAGGGCTCGTGCCAACGTAGAGGTGTCAGTGGAAACTATTTGCTAGGATCTGCTAGAGGTCCATACCGGGGGTGGGGGGATCTTGCGGGGCTACAATCAGTCCAAGTTTCCAAATTAAAGTCACAGATACATAATTGCAGAACCTACCCCCTCCCCGTTCCGAGTTGAACTTTCCATTCCTGCTCGATGCTCGCAGATTGTCTTTGGGACTCACCCTTTTCAGTTCGCACCATTTATGACAACACGTTTTCTCATTTGACCAGTTTTTTTTTTTTTTTTTGACCAGTGATTCCTCAGCCATATTGTCAGAAACAATTGTCGTGTCACACAGTGTATGAATCCAGGGTTAGGTCGGCTCCGTCTGTCAGTCGGCAACACAGAATGATATCACTTGAACTTTGAAAGAGTCAAACTGGGTTTAGGAGGGATAAAGGACTCAGCTGGCTCTATAGACTGGTGACCAGATGAGAAGGGTCCACTGGCGGCTCCTCTGGAGACGAATCGGACTCCTCCTTGCTCCCGGACACCATATACCCGTCGCTTCCCCCGCGGCCCATGTGGTAGTAGTTCTGCAGCTCGTGAAGGTGATTCCTGGAGCCTAAGTTGGGCATGCTCTTATAGTAAACGTCATCCAGCTCTGGAGCCGTGGCACTCTTACAGGGCTGGAGCTCCCCAGAGCTGTCCTCCTCTCCATCCGTCAGCCCGTTCATCTGCCCGTCGGGGAGGTCCGTCAAAACCGGCATGCTCGTGTAGAGCGAGTCTCTGTGGTTCGGCGAATGCGTGTGCTCGTCAGTGTGCTCATTGGTCAGCAGGGGGAAGAAGCTCTCGCTGGGCTCCTGGGCAATGCGCCGCTGCCGGGAGAAGCTGTGAGGAGGAGGCGGAGGGGGCGGGTGGCTGTCTGGTGGGGGGGGCCGCGGCGGCAGGAGGGGCGCGTTGGACTCCTCTCGGATGATCTCCAAACCCAGGTTCTCCTCGTGCGGGAAGGCGGCGGGATTGTCCAGCACTATTGGACTGTTGTCCTCTTTACTGCTGCCCACACAGCCACTCACTCCACTGCTGGAGCTGCTGCTTCCCCCGGCCATGCTCCCTGAAAGAGCAGGAAGAAAAATACACTTTTAAGATCTACTGAAAGTCAGCCTGTTATAGAAAGATATAATGAAATGTTAAGAGATGGCTCAATAATTTCCACTTTGATATAAATATCTTTTTGACTTACAGCCACATATTTCTGCAATGTAATCTCCTCCGTTATAGTGTGTGTGTACATTTCTGTTTGAACAGTTGGCATTGAATTTATTTTAATATTTTTGTAAAAAATTGCAACAGGTTGCATAATATCCTTTCTTTTTCCACTCGGCTAGTCCCCTGATTACACATAGCTGGTTTTCAGTGAAACCGCAGGATTTAAATTAAAAAAAGCAAATAAATTAATAAAAAAAAATCATACATTGTGATTTCCAGATTTTTTTAGATTATGTCTCTCACAGTGGACATGCACCTAAGATGAAAACTTCAGACCCCCTCCATTATTTCTAAGTGAGAGAAGCTGCAAAATTGCAAAAAAAAAAAAAAAAAATCAAATACTTATTTTCCTCGCTGTAACTATCATTTTGCAATTATTTCAGTTGCTAGGTACAACACATCAAAGTTAATGCTTGATGTGTTGAATAAAATGAAGGGTGCTTAGAGCTGTGCAATGTTTAAATATCTAAAAACAGTTTTAAACAAATCTTACCAATAAATGAAGGAGATTCATACATGGTGAAGACAGAGAAACTGAAGCTGCTCCGAACTACAGCTAATTTTGAAATATTCCATTAGCCTGTAACTGAAAGTGGGGTTTGTAGTTTTCTACATTTGTGTTTTTGAATAACGTTTGGGCAGGAGACAGATTCTATAAATGTTGTGTTGCTGGGTTTCAGAAGCTTCTGGGCTCTGAGGAGAGCAAAACCTAAAACAGTGGGTCCCTCACAACTGCAAAAAAAAAAAAAATAAATAAAAAAAAAATGAAACCACAGTTACCTCCGTTGGCCATATTGCTGTTGACCAGCTTGTTCATCAGGTTGTGACTGCGCTCAGTGGTGGCTCTCTCGTGGTTGTTGAGATAAGGGGGGATGTAGTTGGACGTCAGCTCCTTGAGGATCTTCTTCTCCAAGGTCGTCTCCTTGTGGTTGCTGTGGGTGCCGTAGCCGCCGCTTCGATCCAGGATCTGAACGCAGTCGCTCAAGTACTCGCTGCTGGCCATGCTGAAGTTGTTGGGATGGTTACCGTTAAGAGGGAGCGTATCCATGACACTCGCGTCTCTGGCATTGTTCAGGATGCCCTCTGAGGAGCAAAGAATAAAAAATAAAAAAAAAGACGTGTTAGAATTTATAAATAAAATGACAAAAGAGCCCCGATCGCTTGAATGCTTCAAGTATTCATGTATTCATGTCTGAGAAGCTTCACAAGTCATTTTAGCAGTTAAAGTGAGCTCTTCGTGTAAAACAAGTAAAAAAGTCAGAGCTTTACTGCAATATCCAAAAATGTTTTCATGTATATTTAATGGGGGGAAAAAATGCTGAATATACTTCAGATGCAATGCATCTCAGTAACAATGCTGAAATAAATGTATGCATTAAATGCATATTTTAAACGAATTGTATTTTCAAAGGTAAATAGGCTTCCTGTAGATTTCTATGAAAATAATCCAAATGACCAATGAGTGTGAAAAGATGTAATGAGTGTTTTGAAAAAAAAAAAAAAAAAAAAAAAAAAACCCTTTGGAAAAATTTTTTACAAAATTTTTTTTTTAAAAAAGCTCTAAAAACTTAAAAAGGGAAAAA
>NW_015113151.1:155094-160921 GCF_001443285.1 Poecilia latipinna | reverse complement strand
TCTGTAAATTTTTTTAAAAAAAAACCAAAAACCCAAAGGGGTTGAAAAAATTTAAAAAGGTTTTTTAAAAAAAAAAAAAAAAAAAAAAAACCCTTGTGAAGAATTATGTACATAATGTTTTTCTTAAGACAGCTCTAAAAGCATCAAAAGGGAATAAACAAAGTTACTGCTTAAGAGTTCAGCAGTAGTTCACAACGTACTTGTGTCCCGGTAAGGTGCTAATGGACGGCATGAGGGGGAAGAGAGGAAAGAAACAAATGTGTGAGTCAATTTAACAAGAGCAATAGTTCAAAATGAGATGTTTGTTTGATTGTCAATTCTGTAGTATTCCCTAATATTTGACTGGCTGCTTTCAAAAAGGTTAACCTTTGTTCACACAGATAAAAACATAAAAAAAAATAAAAAAATAAAAAATACATCACAAAAGTGACAGTTAAAACTGAAACAATTGCATAAATGTACATGAGCCTGACACAAAGCATGCAAAGCAAAAAGCTGCAATAACAAAACATGCACACAAAAATCGAGGATACATCACGGAATATAAAGTGATATTTCTTCTTTTTTTTTTATCTTCCATTAAGTTATAATTGAGTTCTGTGTCTCTTATCTGCAGAGGATAAAGGTCAGAGTCATCTTAGTTTTGAGCCTCAGAGTTAAAGCTAATTGCTTATTAAAGCAGGGCCAATTCAAGAGTGAATATATTACTATCCAGAACAATGAACACCCAGAACTCATCCTGTGGTTTTGAGACACGTTTTTTACTCATTACGCTTGTATGAGAGGTGTTGATGTTGCTACTATTGTTTTAAACAAAGTACATCTTTCTTGCTTTTTTCAGGGTCCATAAAGTTCCAACAGCAGGACAAATACAAAACATTAGATTATAGCAGGAAGTGCTACTTGCACTGTCAGGAGTTGTTTGGTCTCTGACTACATTAAAAAGCTATGTAAATCAATCTGGCTCTACGTGACAGTAATTACCATCTAAAACTAATTTCCGCTACTGTCACCAGGGGTGGCAGCAACAGCCATAATGCATTCTGCCAGAGCTGCCAGTGCGTCTTTTACGTCACTGTGGGGGGAATTTTGGCCAACTCTTCTTTTCTGGAATCGTTTTTCATTCAGTCGCATTGGAGAAATTTAAAACATGGTTGATAGAGATCATGTCGCTGACATTAAAAATATAAAGAAAACTTTGTGTTTCAAGATGCTGACGACCAGAACTGGTATCTTTCTTCATGATGAATGACAAACTCTGACTTTGTTCTGCTCTGTTTTTTTTTTTTTTTTTGCAGGAACTCTTGTATGAGTCGTTGATACGCTCTTGAAGTAGGTTTGGGTGCCCGGCCACTCGGTGAAGAGTTTTCCACGCTTGTGCTTTTTTCAGTAGAAAAATCTGGCTGTTGCTATGGTTCACTGGAGTGCTAAAGACTTAGAAATCTCTTTGTAATCCGTTCCAGACAGATGGATGTTGACCTTGTTTTTTATTTTTTTATGGTGGTAAGAGACAGGGCATTAAGACCATGCTTTAATGCCTTGAAGGATGTTTATTTTATTTTTTTTTTTATTTCACATAAATTCTTTTAAGCGCATAAATTATTATCTTTTATTTGTTTTTATTTTGCATTCCTACTACTTTGAACATCATTTTAAAGATGCAGCTCGGACAAAAATGTCTCATAATTTGTGGTGTTGTGATCTTAGCCTACTTTATATTCTGAGATTGTTTTTATTTGTGTTTGAAAAAAAAAATCATTTAATAAGGGAGGAAACTGCATTTTCACAAAGAGCCAGATTGATTTAGATAACTCTGTCCACCTGAAAAAAAAGTATCGTCTTTTGGAAACTGCTTCCTGTGTTTCTTTGTTATTTTCGTCTGATATTGAAATATGTTTGAAGATCTGAAACATTTAGATGCAACAAAAAAGTATGTCCTGGGCAAAACTTTCTAACAGTACTGTAGTTTGGCTGAGAGAAAGAAAATGTTAAACAACCATCTAAAAAAAAAAAAAAAAAGCATACAATTCAGAAAATGTTTTACTTGGGGAGGATTTGCTCTTGAACCTTCTCATTTACAGCCAACTGGACGCATTTCCAATTATTCTACTTCGTACAATCAATCTTAGTGTCCCTGTTTAAGACCTCTAGCAGCTTCTAAAAGATAATGTCAGTCTGCAACTACATTGGTGAAGTCACACAATCACAATTACACAGCATACATGCAAGTAAGTTACAGTGCCATTCTTCAGCTCACATCAGAACCATAAGTCAGGTACTTAAACGCTTTTAAATGAGATAGCCATGCAGGAAAAAAAAAATAGGTATAAAAAACTGTAACAGAACTTTTAAAAGTTGAACATTCATAATAGGAACATTAGGCACACCTTGGGTGTTGTACATGCCCACGGCTGGGTTGTTATAGACTGCCGAGTCCCCCAGGAGAGTGTTATAAGGATTGTTAGTACCATGGGGACGAAGGAGAGCATTAGTTATAAGATGATTAGCCATGGCTCCTGGTACAGGCAGATAGAGAAAGAGAGAGGAAGAGCAACAGCCAAGGCAAGAGAAAAAGAAGGAGAGAGGAAAAGCAACAGCCAAGTCAAGAGAGAAAAAAAAAGGAGAGAGAAAAGCAGTCGAGTAAAAAAAAAACAAAGCAGAGTGGAAGACAGAGGTTAAAGGACAGAGCGTGTAGCCGTTGCAGAGTGGAAGTGAGCAAGAGGAGGAGGAGGGAAAAAAGAAGGGAGAAGTGAGATGGAGAGCGAGTGTGTGTTTGGAAGAAAGAGGGAGAGAAGAGGACACGTGAATCAAACGAGCAAACACTGTTTAGGGAGAAAGCCGAGAAAAAGCTTGACAAGTCATTCTTGCAGCCGATGCGTACAGGCTGAGTGAGGAGAGGGGATGGGAGACAGAGAGACAACGAGAGCGTGGCAGAGCTCAGAGCAGGCTGTGCTGCAGTTCAACACGCTTCAGCAGAGACGCATAAATACACCATAGCTAATGGACAAAAGGGTCACAAAAAATGTGCTTTTTATTTTTTTTTCCCCCTCTGCTGCGGGACAAATCATGTATACATTAAGACACTGCATTTATAAAAAATAACACAGAATACAAATGATCTGGACAGGCCGAATCAATTTCTTTTCATACTGAACAACAACTGGCTCGCAAGCTCAGCCCGTAAGTGAGTGTTTGTCTTACGGCTAACAGAGACACTAAAACATCTAAATGATTTTTATATAAATCTCTGGCATGACAGAAGAATATTTATCTCACCAGTGTTTGCATTAGTGAGTGCTGAGGTTGTTTGTATTTAATCTGCTGCAAGCATCACAGAGATTTTAATATTCTTGTTCCTCAGCTTGTGTTTTTTAAGATCTCCGACTGCTGAAGGTGGAGGTTGGTTGGGTTTTTGCTGCGACTGAATGCAGGATCAAATACATTTCAACTGTTTTATCTTAAGTATAGCATATACTATAGCATAGCTAACTTTAACCCATAGGGCTACTCTGCTTTGATCAATATTTCATTGGAACAAAACATTTTTTGGGGCATGGTAGAGCTTTAAAAACCCTCTCTTTTACCTAACTTTTTTTCAAACAGATTATTTTGTCAATATAATACAATAATATTTTTACCCCTATGGTAATATAGAATATTTGTGCGTAATGGTAATGAGTAAATCCTGATCTAGAAACAGAGGGAAAAACTTAAAACGATGCTTAACGTAGGGATGTCCCAACGGAAAATTCCCTGCTTCAATATTTCAATTAAACTAAAGATAAAAGTAAAGTAACATGACCAACAACATTCAAGAAGTTCAATTCTCTGTGTCAAAAAGGACATCAAATCCTACTGACTTGTAGATTTTTTTTGTACTGGGGGAATCAAAATGATCCTGGCCTGAAAATGGCAGAAAGGCTCAAAGGAGTGCAGCAAAAATGTCTCTGTTTTACTTTATAACGGCTTAAATATCTGTCTGTTATGGAAAATGCTGGATTTGACGTTTGGAGGGTTGTATCAAGTCAGTGAACAAGCTAAATTATCCCTATAATGTACCCTATAAATTAGCTCTGTATGCATTTCCTGGAGAAATGAACCATGTAGAAAATCATCCATACAGCCTGGACTCACAGCTGTCACAGATGACGGGTTCGAAAACGGTTACAAAGAATTTCCTAGTCTGAAAAAACTTGATTCAGACTATTTCAAGACAGTTCATGGAAGAGACTTCGAGTGACTTAAACAACGCAGGCGAGATACAAAAAAAAAAGAAGATTTTTTTCCCTTTCTGCTGTCTCTTTCTATACAATAATCTATGTGGCGTGCGGTCGCACATTATTTGTCAATTTACACGTTACCTCGGTGACGCAGTTATCTTTGCTTGGATTTATGCTGTCTTCATCAGCAACCGCTGCCATTACTCAAACATATTGGATTGGAAAAATTCACACATCTCCAGGGAATAATCACGATGTTATTAAGAACTACTTCTTTCTTTCGGTAATACTGTTGTCTGAATGTTATCAGATGAAGCGAGTATCCAAATGTAACAACTAAAAAGAGTTCTCGCGTCATGCAGCCGCAAATTTCGACGGACTGAAATAATTGAAAGTGATTCCACCTTCGCTCATTGTGTCACTCTTTTCTAGTCATTTGGAAATGTTCTGGCTGAGCAGCTCCGTCCACCGCACTTTAAAAGAGTGAGAGCAGAAAGGAGGTGTGAGTTTCCTAAGCCCAGCCTCACTAAGTGCGTGATAATTCAAGTGCTGACACGCACCGTGCCTGCTTTAGTATCCATCTGTCATGCTAACAGCTTATTAGTGGCCTGAAGAAAGCGAGGGCCACCCCTCAACTTGGAGACTAACAAATGGCAGAGTGTGTTTCCAGTGAGTGTGTGCGTGTCAGACTGTCTGGTCATTTAGGTGTCTACGGCCTCATTACACTAGCCCTAAGCTGGTTGTGCTTATGGATTTTGCTACTATGGTCCATTATAGTGTCCTAGGCTGGAGTGAAGGAAACAGACAGCTCTGAAAATGTCAGTGATACTTTCAGCTGCATGAGCTAAACCTTTGTGGAAAAGCTTTCTAATTATACTACTCCTAATTGAATACAATCAGCTTATCTAAATAACTAGATTTACCTAAGTGTACTGTAATTATTCATTTGCATATTGCTGTGTAAACTACATAATAATGTCTTTAAAACGCTGAACGTTTCACAAACCAACACAGAGTAATGTAAATACGTTTTTCTTTCACAAATGAAACTTTCTTGCAAATAAAAAAAAAAAAATGGAGGTAAACATTTGTTTTCTATCCTCCAACACTCCAATACCCCACAAAATAAAATCTAGTGCAAGGGTTTATCCACAAATCAATTCCCATCATCAAAAAAGGAAAGTGCATGGCACAACTGCAACTCTACCAACGCATGAATGTAACTTCGATTAGATTAGCATAAATATGCATTAGAATAAAAAGTCCAGAACTTAAATGCGAATTAGAATTTGTGGGCAAGACATCACAATTGATGTTCAGGGCACTCTTAGTGCAATCTGAGGTGACAAATACACAGGGAGAAGGTAGAGGAACACCCCAACAGACCTGCAGCTATAATTGCACCCCTTTAAAGGGTTGGCTCAGAGCAGATGAAAACAAATGTATGCTCCTTTTGTGAGTTTTTACCCACCCTTCTCCTTCCCAAATATACTATACTATATATATATATATATATATATATATATATATATATATATATTTTTTTTTTTTTTTTTTTTTTTCTTTTTTTTATTATTTTAAATTTTTTTTTTTTTGTTTTTACCATT
>NW_015113151.1:138627-151947 GCF_001443285.1 Poecilia latipinna | reverse complement strand
CCTCCCCAAATTAAAAATTTATATTTTTATATATATATTTATAAATATATATATATATTTATATATTTTTTTTTTTTTTTTTTTTTCCTGTACTTCATAATTATACATTATTTTGTGTTGGTCTATCACATTAATTCAGAAATTAAGACTTCTGTAGGGCACTGAACATTTAGTTATCAAGAGACAACCAATAGCAAGAAACACACACAAACTTTTTTTTTTCAATATTGCTTTACCGCACATCGTCCTTTTCGATGCAGATACCCCCTCCCCCCCAACTCCCTGCAGTACTAGCTTGCCACTCTAAAGGGTTGCAAATTGGCTGGTGTTCTATTTTTGACAGGAGGCTGCCCCTTTTTCTTTTCTTCCTGCAAACCACCCACAGAAGCTGCATTAAAAACAGGAAGTGATATTTACACCTTATTCTCTTCATCATCTTCGCTTCAAGAATACAATAATCAGAAGTTTGGACTCCCACCACTTTGCTAAATGACAGCGTATGCAGCCTCCAACCCCCCTGCTATTAGTAAAGTAGATGTAGTGACAGTGATGTGGAAGCAAATGGTAGGTATCCCGTGGTTACCTCTGTTGAGCGTGGCGGAGCTGTTGATGTCTCCAGTGATGAAGGAGGACTCCTGTTTCCTCACAGTGTCGTTCCACATCCGTCTGATGCGACTCTACACGTGGGAGAAACGAAGGGAGAGAGAAAGTGTTGGGGGACCGGGGTGAGGGCGGCGGGGCACGGGGCAAAGGCAAGAGCGAAAAAACAGAAAGCAATTGTGACAGAGGGAGGGAGCGAGTGAGGGGGACGGGGCCGAGTGAAGGGAGGAAAGAAAGGATGACAGAAAGGGGAAGAAATCGGGTGAGAAAAGTGGAATATGATGTGCAAAACAAGGGCAGGAGAGGCAGTAAAGAAAAAAACAAAAAAACAAAAAAAACAAAGCAAGAACCAACAAGAAAGGGACAAAAAGTCATGCATCAGTCTTGTTTTCACTCTGTAAACCTGAATGTCAGCAACAATGTCCATGTTGGGTGGGGTTTGGGTTATCTCACTTTCAAGCCAAAAGAAAATTCCCATTCAAAATCAGCTGTTAGAATGAATTACGTTAAGATGCACAGTGTTTGGCAAAACTATTCACAGATCTTCTAAGATCTCCTGCTTTTATGACTTTACCACAACAAATTTTAAATGTGTTTTGGGATTTTAAATGGCACAAGAACCCAAAGTAAGTGCATAATTGGGATAGTGGAAGGAAAACGCTAAGTAAAAAAAAAAAAAAAAGAAGAAGAACATTTAGAAATAGCAAAAGTATAGTGAATTATTTGAATTTAGGTTCTTGTTGTCTGACAGCCCAAGATAAAAATCAAGTACAACTAATTGTTAATAAGATCCACATGTGTATAAAGTAACCTCTGCATAAATCCTGTGAAGGCCTTTAAAGCTTTTCTTGCAACATCAGTGAACAAACAGAATAATAAAGACCAAGGAACACAACATTCAAGCCAAACATAACACTGTGGACAATTTAAAGTAGGCCAGGTTATAAAACAATATCTCAAGTGTTGGCTATCTCAGAGGACAGTTTAATCCATCATCAATAAAAGCATGTTGCGCAAATTCACATAAAGTACAAAGACATGGCTGTCCACCTAAACTGCCAGTTCCAAAAGGAAAACAGAAATCAGAGAAGTGGCAAAGAGACCTATGTTAAGTCTGCAGGATCTGCACAGATCCACAGTTCAGGAGGGAAAATCTGCTGCCAGTATTTTTCTCCATACACTTAAAAAAATCTGGCTTTGATTGAAACGTGGCAAGAACACATTGAAAGAACATTGTAAGAATAAATAATACCCTGAACACAACATTCCAACCAAGACACATGGTGGTGGCAGCACCATGTGGTGGGGGATACTGATGGGAAGGGAAATGACGGTATTCCTGGAGGCAAAGCTGTCAGTCGCCACATAACAGTTTTCAATTCCGGTAGAGCCAACAATCTGGTTGTAAAAAGTGTTAACTTTGGGGAGAAGGAAAAAGAAAAATCTTCCACTTTGCAACTCTCCACTCTTTTGTTCTAGTCTGTCACATAAAATAGCATTAAAATAAACTGAAGTTTGTGTATGAAACGTCATGAGAGGTGAGAAAGTTTAAGCGGTATCAATAGTTTTGCAGAGCTCTGTGCAGTGACATTCTTTTGACGATTTGAAAGTGAAAAACGACAGACCCAAACCCCTCATGGCGCGCTCCCGCCTCACCTGCGAGTCTGCTGTGCTGTAGCGTCCAGGTGTGCAGGCAGGTAAGCTCACCTGTGAGCCTGTGGAGTAGCGGCCTGGGGTCCGTGAGGTGGTGGTCTTACTGGAGGAGGAGATGGACGTCTCCACGCTCTTGCCGCTGCAGCAGTGAGTACGCAGACATTTGCCGTACTCTTTGCGCACCTAAGCACAAATGAATTGGGAATTCAGCAAAGTGAAAAAAATAAAAAATAAAAATAATTAAACTGACTGAAGTATGTAAAATGTTCCTCAATATAATTAAGGGTGAGGTCACCCTTAATTATATTAATAATATATTGAGGAAAATTTTTTTTCTTCTGACAAAGTAGGGTAAAATAAACACTTCTTTTACTCCTACTCCCTGAGTAAACGTTCAACCCATAAAAAGCAGACATTAAAAGATTAAATTCATAAACTTTTCTCTGCTAACACTAACCCTAAAAAAAAAAATAAAAAATAAAGCCACGTATCCAACCGAAAAGGAGACTTTCCTTGGAGAGCCGTTTGATGCATTTGTACACACAGAGCATCTGCACTTAGATCCCAATCAAGTTAGAACAAATAAAGCCGTAATTGATTTTTAACAAGCTTGTTGGACTGGCAGACGTGTCTTGCCACATGCTCTGTTTGAACAGCTGCGTGCCGAGTTGCTCCATGCATCTTGGGAGAAACTGAATTGGGCTGGGGCCAAAGAAAACCTCAGCACAGCTCTGAGGACATTCTCTCTGGATAGCTGATCCCATATCACGTGTACATGTGCTTGTGGATATATATATTTATGCATAAACACAACTATATAGTGTACGTGAATAAAAATGTGATGTCTTGATGTCTTAGCTCTGTCTAGAAGTTGCATGTAATTTAACAAAAAAAAAAAAAAAAACTGCTAACAACTTTCAACAGTCCTTTAGGTCATTCAAACTGAAAGTATAAAGGAGGTTCGCTTTTGAAGATAAAAGGAGAGATAGAAGTTAATTTGAGCAAAGTAAAATAGAAAAAAAAATCAGTGTGCAACTGTTACAACTGCAGCTCAGACATCAAAGCATTATCAAAAAAAATTATATATACATATATATATATATATATATATATATATATATATATCTGCATTTTGATACGTCTTTCTATGACTAAAGTTTAAGGTTTTGGGTTATGACTTTGTGCTGTAAAGTCATGGTCAATAGTCAGTGTGTGTTTACTGTGACTTGATTTGACTCTAAATTGGTTAAAAAAATGTTGTCAGATAAAATTCAGTTGCAAATTTTAAAGTTCCTGAAAAACAAAACAAAAAAAAAAAAAAACAAACAAAAAAAACACCTAATTTGCTCTGTGTGTTAAGCTGCTTATGCAAATGTTTCCTAGATTTCCAGGTTAGAGAACACGGAAACATTTCTCCGTAGAGCAGGAGAAACGTTGACCGGTGATCCAGGAGCAGTTTGGCGGTGTGTTTTCCAAGCACCGTGTCATCAGGTAAAAGTTGATCAAGTTGCTCAGGGATCAACGCACTGAATCTTTGGGTACGAATCCATTCTAAATCTTTTTTTTCTAAGCTAACTTTTAATAAATTAGATTCATTTCTCAATACATTTTTTTTTTTAGTTTCTCATTTTAAAGCAAGCATCGTTAGCTGCGTTAAAACACAATATCAGCTTAGTAATGAAAACTTAATTCAACTTGTAAAACAGAAAACAGAATTTTCAATGGCATTTGCCTCACCTTGGAAGGAGATTGCCATGAAAACATGAAAATAATCAAACTGCCAAACCTTGACTGGAATATTTGATACTATTTACAGATCCTTGAAAGCTTCAGACCTTTACTCTATTTACAAAAACAAAATTAAATTGGATATGTTTAGCAAAAAAATAAAAAAAAATAAAAAAAATATTGATAAAATCTGGTCTTGTCTCTTTGCTCTGGACTCAGTTTTGTACAGTCATATTCAATAAATTCAAATAGGCGAGGTCAGTTTGTCAGATTGAAAGGTACCTTTTGAATATAACATTTCACTTTTCATTAAGTTCACATTTTTGAATTAAATGTGTTTTTTTTAATGGGCTGATGTGGAATTTTGATTTTAAATGTCATGTTTTCATTACCGGCAAGAGGAAAAATAATCATGATTTACAGAAACAAAGCTTTCAAACATCCATCTGTGTGTAATTAATCTCTATAATGTGTTACACATAGTGATAAAGTTCCTTGAAGAGGTCTGCATTTGGTCTTATTTCTATTTGCAATAGAATGTCTGCACAGAAACTCCTGACAGAACATTTTCACTACACTGAAGCAGTGCAGTTTATGAAAAAAAAAAAAAAAAAAAAGAGTTTCTCAATGTAAAAACTTTTGGCCACGACTGCACTATATATGTTCACTTCTGTCAAACATTCCCTCTCCCGCCAACTCACCTTCTTCTGAAGGATGCAGTGGAAGATGAAGATGAACATGCCCTGCAGGGAGTTAAAAATGGTAAAGAGGTAGGCCATGATCACGGTGCTCTCGTTGATGTACATAAGGCCGAACGCCCAGGTCAGGCCCAGCAGACATAGCAGGGCGATGGCACCGATCACCCACGACCTGCACAGGAAAGGGAAGACATTGGGAATGAGCCATTCTCCATCAGCTGTAGTTGTGCTCCTCACGATTAAGACTCAGACTCGCAAAACTTTGCCTGCTCTCTGCATCAGAAAAACCAGTCAGCTGAGGCTGATGCATGTGGGATCAGGAGAGAGGGGGTCAGAGTGGGGTCGCGGGGAGCCGTGACACTGTGGGAGAGGGATGGAGGAACAGTGGGAGTTTAACTTAAAAGAGTTACACCCTTACAAGTCAGAGTGGATTTCTTCGTTTAGATATCATCTCAGGAGAGGGAAGGAGGGTAAAAAGGCAGATTACATCAACCGCTGCTGTCAAAAACACTAAGTATTTTACGCTGTACTTTCAGCGAGTTGCAGCCAAACTCCACCAGTCTGAATACATGTCAGAAGGTTAAAGAACACTACTTTTAATGGGGTCCAGAGCTCTGCCTGTTCGACGCAGTTCACTTTCCAAAGAAGAGCTCCCAAGGCTGTAAACTTTTATTTTAAATAAAGGCTACAAACGAATGAGTCACAGGCCAAATGTCATAGAAATGCGGTCATGCCGAGGCACATCCAGGCAGGTGCTCGCATAAGTGTGTGTCTGTGTCTGTGCGAATGTGATTGGCTTCACGGGGCAGTAAGTAGAGGGACATTACAGCCATTACAAATGACATTTCCCTCCAAAGGTCAAACTTTTGGGTCCGCCGCAGCCGAGAAGATGACTGTTAATTTGATTGGCTGACTGGGCAGTGATCACCTCTAATGCGAGGGATAGAGGCAAAGGGAAGCGGCGGGGGTGGAGGTGCAGGGGGGACAACATGTGGAGGAAGATATTAGAAGAGCTATGAGGAAGGAAGGGAGACAGAGGAGGAGAGTAAGTGAGTGAGACCGAGGTGATTGATTCGATGTTGCCCTCTGTGGCACCATTCAGGCGAGACAGAACCTCCAATAAAGCTCGCCTGATGACCCTCTTCAATAACGGCTGCACTCATCTCTCTCTTTTATCCCACCGTTTCACCTCTTCCTCCAAATCCCTCTTGAATTACTGTTTCTCTCTCATAGCCGTTGCCCCAAATTCCCATGCCAACACTGTTAACACACAGTGCCTTGCAAAAATATTCACTCCCCTGTATTTTACTGGGACCTGGTGTAAAACAGAACAAGACAAAGTTAGTATATTATGCTTGTGAAGTGGGAGGAAAAAGATAAGATCAACTAATGATGGATGTGAACATCATTTTTTATTTTTTTTTATTTATTTTTTTGTCTTGTCGCAGATTTTCAGTTTGATTTATGTTGGGACATTTTAATCTATTTATATGCATTGATCTTAACTGTTGCATGGTATCACTGGCTCCATGTTTAGGGTCATTGTTCTGTTTCAAGATTAACTTCCATCTCAACTTTTTGGAGTCTCATAACAGATTTAATTTCCGGATTTTCCTCTGTTTATTTCCATCCATCTTCCCATCAACAGTAAGCAGCCTCCCTGCTGGAAAAAAAAAAAAAAAAAAAAGAGTCCTCACAGTTTAATGCTGCCACTACTGTTATTTCACAGTAGGGTGAATGTTTTTGAGATAATTTGTGTTCCCCTACATACCAGCTTTCATGCCAAGAAGTTTACATTTGGTTTCATGTGACCAGATGACCTTCTTCTATGTTTCCCAAATGGCTTTTGGTAAATCTTAGGTAGGAGAATTTGCAGCTTTGAATGATCAGTGACTTTCTAATTACCACTTTTCTCTAAAGGAAAGGTTTGTGGATTGCAGGGCAAATAGTGTTTTAGTCAACATATTCTCTCAACTGAGTTATGGATAAATGCCAACTCATGCAGTGTTACACCTATGACAGCTTTTGGCTACTTCTCTGATTTATACTCTTTCCATCTTCTGATTCAAAAGTGCTAAGCATAATTTTCAAAGCGTGTAATAAAGTTTTACAACCTAATCCTGCCTTAAACATCTAAGTGTAAAACTTGACTGGTTTATTAAGTCCCTTCATCTTTACGAAGTTATTTGTCAGGCCTGAACTTGCTATTGCAAATGGTTATTGCAATTTGACTGTGTCCAATACGAGTATTGCACATAACTGATTGAACTAATATGAATGAATGAAGCAACACCCGATTCAGACTCCCTACGTCACGTAGTTATTTTGTTTGCAACCTTTATAATGAAACAGTTTTGTTGAGATGGAAGCAATAATTATTTTCTTTCTTTTTTTTTCACATCAGTTAGCTAGATTGCTCACTGACTGGGGTCAAAGTTTGCAATAAACTCAAAGCAGAAAGACATTACCACTGATTAGTGAAATGTTTCTTTATAACTCACAAGCTATGTTATTCTAAAGTTCTTTCTAACATCTTGCAGTCCAGATGGTTGTTAAATACTGTTCTCTAAGAAACCCTTTGACCCTTGAAAGAACAAGATGTTGAAGCTCTTGGTGATACTATTTAAGGATGTTCAGATAAAGGGGACTGAATACAAATGATTGTAACACTTTTCATATTTTCCCTCCATGTAATTAAGTCAGTATTGTATTTCTTTGCACAACTCTGCCAGGTTAAATCCCAAGAACAATTATTGAAAATTGTAGTTGTGACAAAATGTGAAAACTTTTGCAAGGCATCATATTTCATCAGATGAAGTCAAATATTTGTATAATAGAACCTAATAAATAAAAGGCGGTCAATAAATGAAGTTTATAAGGTATTTTGAATAGTTTGTTCAATCAAATAAAACAAAAACAAAATGTCTCACTAGAAAGACGCCTTACCAGAATCAATCCACAACAAAGATAACTGAGGGTGGCGTGAGATTAAAGAGACAAAGAAAACAAAGTGAAGAAAAATAAATTGAAGGTAAAAAGAAGAAATAAAAAACAGAAATTATGACGGTGATTAAAAGGGGGTAATAAATACTGAAATAATATAAAAAAGATATGACATAATGAAGCGAAAGATGATTTCACACAGTTTAGACAGTTTTCACCATGACAGACAGACCAGGCTACGGAAAAACACAACACAAAAGTACAAAATTTAAATTAATTGATTTCTTTTCTTAGTCATTTATCACATTGTACCCGTATTGCACGCAAAGATAAGCAGATAGTTTTCAATAACTTTTTGCTAAGCGTTTAACATAACACAGATTTCATAAAAGAATTCACTGACAGGGAAAATCAAATGAGAACGTCAGTAAAGACAAGTCATTTAGTGATTTATATTATTATCTGTCCAGAGCTCAGGCAGGCTTGTTAGCTTCTAGCTAAAATCCAGGTTGAATTACATTGAAGTTTGAACTTGAATTAAGAAATTGCAGAATAACAGGTTGGTACAGCCTCTGTAGAAACAAAACCCTCGACATGAGTTATGCAATGTAAAGGAAAAAATAAACTCCTGGAAATATAAAATATGTTTCATTTAGACTTGGTACAAAACGTTGATCTGAGATGTACAACAGTCAACCAGAAGCTATTTAGTAAAGCATTTAAAAAAAACCACAAAACAAAACGAATTCCCTTTTGTCACAAAATGTGATAAAGTTTCATTATTTCAAGAGTTAATCCAATTTTCTTGTGAAATTCTTCAAGAAATTGGAAATTCTTCAGACAGTTTGGACAGTCGAGATAAAATGGACGATCAGTTGTAGAGTCACATTTGGTGTAGAAATCAAAGACAAGATGTCTGCAGAAGCAACTTATACCCGCTGTAAAGCACAGTGGTGGAAGGGTGAGAATTGTGGCTTGTTTTGGAACCACAGGACTTTTATAAATTTCTGCAGCATCAAAGCCTTGAGTCTCTTTTCAACATGACTGTGTATCCTTTCCGGTTCATGTGCTTTTACTGCAAAATGCACAGTTCACAAGGTTTAACTCCAGTGCACTTACATAGACACGTTTGTAGCCGATTACTTGTTACCAGTCTAATTTAACAAAAGCTAAATCTGAACGTTTGCTGCTCAGAGCCCTTATCTGGAGTATGTCCTCTAACTTTATTGAATGTCTACAGCCACGTAGGGTTACTGACTGCTACTGAGAGTGCTGTGCATATTATGCAGGTGGCCAGCACTTGTAACTTCATTAATTAGTCTTCACCTAAGCGGCAGACACAGCCTGGTGAGGGTCCTGATGGTAAATGACACACTGTTTGTCCTCCGCTCAGACAGGTAAGCTGTCAAACATAGCCTCACACTCTCCCTGTTAAATATTTGTTGAACACAGCTTAGGTGGTTCTGAGCTTCATTACATCACAAATGTAAAGACATGTTCACGCAACACTTTGTTTTACGTGAATATTTCCAAGAACGAAAGGACTGTACTTGATTTAGAACATCAGTCGGAAGTTAGTGACAGATTTTCAGTTTTTTGTTTTTTTTTCCCAGCCAATACCGAATCCAGCTGACTGTAATTTCACTTTAAGAAATACACAAATAAATAAAAAAAATAATAAAAAAGCATTCTGAATACTTTTGTGTCTTCTTTCTGCCAAAAGATTATGAATTATTAATATTGTGAAGAGCACCTGATTTCTGTGTGTGGGAGAAAGCATTTGCTATGATACGTTTAAAATTTTCAGAGACAGAAACAGTTGACATATTACTGTCCTACATGAGTGTTTAACACAGTCAGCATTAAATGAATCAGAAGTCTGGTTTTTAACAGTCGGACTTCTGATTTGACAGTCGTTTTCCTTATTAGTTCATTTCAAAATCTGTAATTGAAGTAAAGACAGAGAATGTAATCAAACTAATAAGGTTATTCTACGGGCAAATTATGTTTTTGTTCCAATTTTATTTAGTGAAACAAAAAGAAATACAATTTAATCGATATATAGTCTTTTTTCAATGTGCTACAAAGAGAACAGGTGATTAAACTTAAATATTTTTGCGCTAAGTGTTCACAAGAACTCAAGTTAATTTCACTCAACTTATTTTAAGTTTAATTCAATTACTTGTGACCAGTTAATACTTTTTTTTTTTTTTTTAAGTTGGAGCTCCATTATCTTTTTTAGCGTGGGCAAGATAACTCAACGGACGTAAACATAATAAATTGCTTACACATTCACCTCCACCCTTTCATTACCCAACCCCACTCTAATTCCAAATGAAACCAAACACTAGAGCGGCATCAAACCTCTTTGCCAAGCAAACAGCCACACCCTAAGTCTATTCCCCAAAATGTCAAACTCCTTTCTCAGCATAAATTTATCCACCCCTGCATAATCCATCCCTGCTTTCAGCATAAGCCCTGCTGTGTAGAGGCAGACTGGTACGAACAGGAAAAAAAAACTTACTTGATGTTGTCCAGACACCCGGAGTCTGGCTTGAGGATGGCCGTATGATGGAACATCTTATAAAGGGCGATGCCGAGGAAGATTACATTCAGCTGCAAAACACAGAAATGCAGGCGAGCATGTTAAGATCCTCCGCAGCGACGAGACTAATTAAAAGACGCAATGTCAAAGGAGCAACTTACAACTCCAAACCAGCGCACATCATTTCATTTCCCTTCCAGCTGTAATTGGCTTGGGGAACACAATTTCAGCACACAATCAACCCACCTTTGTGTGCTCAAAAATACAGCAACTGGAGCTTGAGGGATAATACAGCAGTCATTACATCACTTAATGATCACTGTAACAATAGAAGCACAATTCTCGTAGATGCTGTGTTTTCGATTGGCCCGCTAATGTGTAGATGGGCTGCTTTAACGATGACTGCCTGCGCCGTTGCGCCAGGGTCTCGGAGGCTGTCACCAATCAGATCAGGTCATAACGGTGTCATTTTCACCCGGGCTCTGCTCTTATTGCTGCTCTGACTAGATCGGCGGGAGACTGTCTGACATTTCTAACCTGACTAAAAAAAATAAAAAAAAAGGGTGACTGGGCAACTGGACATGTGTCCCATCGTTTCATTCTGTTTATATCAAATACAGTGTTTTATGTGTTGGATCACCTCACTCTATCTCTGTCTCTGTTTAAGTTATTCAAGTGGAATGTCTCCTCTCATAACAGTCTGCCGACTGCTGAGACTCATTCGGCGTTGTTCCTGTGGGAGAGCTGGGAACTATCTGGCAGCTCATGTTCAACTGGCATTACAGTCAAGCAGTTGGGTCAGGAGAAAAAAAAATAAAAAATACATCTCCTAGACGAAAAAGTAAATGCCTAATAACATCTTAACTTTGCCGAGTTATTATCATAATCTGTGTAACGTGCAGTGATTTGTGCTCTGTGTCCCCTCCAGAGATTTCCAGCTTGTAGGAATGTGTGCCTCCGTGAGAGCTAATCCGTGAATGGGAATTATTAAGTTGACACAAAGTTCCCTCCGCTTACTCTAACACTGCTGAGGAGCTCAGGCAAACCTTGTGTTGGATTAACAAACACCTTAATGTAGCCCTTGGCTCCTGCACCAGTATGCCACAGCCTCCCTCAAAGTGAACCCGGTGCCGTTTAAAGCTTGCATGCTTCGATATCTTACCATGATGATGAGAGTAGCGGGTCCTATGAAGCTCCAAATGAAGTATGTATCCAGGCGGAGCCAGCACCTGGAGGCAGGAACAAAGAGACGTCATGCATGGGAAACATAGCAGCAAACAGATGCGTGAGCCATAAAAAGAAATATTGGAAGGTAATAAAAGGACTAACATTTTAATCGAGTCCGTTTATCAATGCAGAGTGACCATTTTTAAAGGCTGAAAAGATATTCAAAATGTGGATATATTTGGTAGTCAAGTGAGTTGTAGATATCCTGGACATGTTCTGTTTAGGCTAACGAGCGTAAACAAAATGATGGGGGAAAAAAAACGGGGCTTGAACTCATGATATCAACGTTAATAGCTCATGTTCACCAATTATTGTAAACAATTTTGCATGTGCAAAAGTCTGTAGCCTTCATCTTTCTTTTTTATTATTTTACATTTTTTTTACAAAGTCATCTGTTTTGTATGTGTGTTACTAAAGTGTCTCTTTGAGTTAAAGTGTCCTCAGTCACCATTCGGCCTATTTAACCTCAATGTTCAAGGACGTGTGTTGCTATATGGGCACTGTACAAATATATAAATACAGCATAGCTTTGTCTTTCTAAATTTTTAGCTCTTGATTGAACAAAACACAATGTGTTCTCACACATTGATGTCATTACTGCAACTTCCCAAAATCCAACATTAGATAGATTACTTCATCCATACATAATCAATCAAATTAAGATGGTTTTCAGCCTGAATCTGTGTATTCAGGCATTTCTGATTGAGTAATGGACTATGTAATCTTTAGCAGTTTTTTTTTATATTTATGTGGGAAATAAAGTGTCAAGAAAATATATTTGGACTTTAAAAGCTTCCTCCATTACTGCTTTGGTGTCACCCATAAATACATCATATTATAAAGCACATTTTAATAGTAGACCCATAATAACTAAAAGTTGTTTTAAAAAGTCCATATTTTTTAGGGAACAACACATTCCAAATTATACTGGTCCTTTGTAAGTTCATTAGCTATTTTACTTAGGGGTAGCATGGTTTTAATAGATTTTTTTTTCTCCTTTTGTAAATCCAATAAAATTTTTGTGTCCAAAGTTAAAGTCAGCATAAAACAGAACAGTTAGAACCTACCAAATTTTAATAAGGTAATTGAAATCAAGTAATTTGAATAAGCATATTGCAAAAAGAAAAAAAAGTTTCCTTTTTTTTAAATTGGTAAACATCAACACTTTGCTATCAAATATCCAGCCCAAATAAAATGGACTGTAAATGTCAGAGCTTAAATTCTGTTTGTTTTACTAGTGTAAGCAACAAAACAAAATCAACCCCTGTCCCAGATGGCTGCAGACTGACAAAGAGTCGCTGCCACAGTCACCAGGGAGAGAACAGAAGACACAAAGTAGCCATACAGCAGCTGAAAAATGGGATGACAAAGAATGGAAGTGGGTGAAAATAAAAGAAATAAGAGAAGTGCTACAGGTAGGAGGAAAATAGATGACGCACACACCTAAAACATACATCACACACACAGATGGGGAGATGGCACGGGATGAGTACCTGTGATTTATAAACCTTTACTTCCCCCTCAGGGCTCAGATATATGACATCGCAACATACTGCAGCTGCTAAAATGTGACACAACTCAATTCATTTGAATACTGAGTTACTGATGTGGACCTCGCAAGGCTATTTATAGAGTCTGGGAATGGCTCTGAAGTTAAAGTGGAGAGCAGAGGCATGCAAACGGACACGTAAGATTTGCACGCAAACACAAAACCTGCATGAAAATACCGACACACCCTGCAATTTCTGACACTGAGGTTAGCTGCGCTGGCAAAAGATATACTGCTGTATGCTGAAGCACATCAATCCGAAAATATTTTCACTCATAAATCGCAGCAAGCAGGGGAGGAGGGGAGGGAAGGGGGGGAGAGGGGGGGGGGGGGGGGGGGACAAATGCGTCGCCGTGCCCTCCCTGGCGGGGGGTGAC
>NW_015113151.1:133700-135416 GCF_001443285.1 Poecilia latipinna | reverse complement strand
GGGGGGGGGGCAAGAAAATGTCCCACAGTGCCCTCCGCTGAGGTCAGGCCCAGCTGCTTGCAGAGAAAGATGGCGGCAAAATGGCCAACTGATTCATGACCAGCTGCTTTTGAATTATTAATCTTTCAATTTCCAACACATTAGTGAGCCCTCCATTATGGGTCCCTGACTGAGTCACAGAACCCTCCATTAGGGCTCCTTTGCCAAGTTAGAGCCACCGTTCATTATGGGATGTGAACGAGGGAGGGAGGGCGGGAGGGGACATATTCAGGAGTGACACAGCAGGAGTGATGTGTGATGTTTTCACATGTTTTGTCTCAGTGTGTTAATGCTAAAAATGATAAGTGGTGTCATTTTCAAAGCTGGAGTGATAAATGAGTGATTAAAGTTGCTGCTTTCAAAGGAAAAGCGATTTCCAGTGAAAATAGTTCTGTCAGTCGCTTTTCAGTTCGGCGAGGGCCGACAGGCGCGGAGCTATTAAAAAGATATTTGGGTACAGTATTACCAAAAACTACTAAGATCAAACCTTTAACGACACCTGATATTTCTATGACGCTCGGCTTCATTCTTCTAACGCACGCTGTGCCATTTATCTTTTCTTCGTTTCTCTTTTCAAACCTGCCGTCTCAAGTTTTCCACAATGCTTCGCTACCTAATGGGATGCAGTGAGATTATTCATCCAGAACTTGGCATTCAGACTCTCATGCTTTAATGATCACTCTGCAATGAAATATTGATCTAAGTGGCCTGTGAATTGGTGTAGCTTGATCGTTAAGCACAGCTAAATTCAGCCCCTCCCTTGTCTTTCGCTTTCTATGAGGCGATGCGGTGTCTGAGCCACAATAGGTCCCAGATGGAACAATAAATGTGAACATTTGGGCCAGTGAATCTTTTAAAGGTTATATACCTTACAATATTTCAATATTTTAATTGTACTTGAGGGAAGAGATTTTTTTTTTTCTGCTGCTAATACCAGTTGTTAAATTCCAACATTCACTTTGTTAATGTCCTGTTTAAATTTCAAACAGCCACAGAACGAGGGAAAGCTAATGATTACGTATACTTTTCCAAACGTAGCCTTATTACATCATCGGAACTTTAATGTACTTTGTTGGGATTTTATGTAACTTTTATCTGGAAAAAGTTTGGCGTAATGATCGACCAACCAAGATGAGAAAGATCACCTGAACTGACCGGTATCACCTGGGCTGGACTCTCTTGTGGTGTCTGACAGCTGCTGTGTGTTTTGGTCAGCTATTTCATTTTGGTTAATGGATAAAAATGGAAATACTGTCAAGTTTGTCAACATTTCTCACCATCTCCCAGCAGTTCTGCACCGAAGTTTCTCATGAAGAATAAAATGTCTTGGTCAGAATGAACTTTTACCTTGTTCTTGCAACCATGAATGAACCTACAAACATTTTGCCTTCTGTACGCACCAGCATTTATCTGACCTGCAGCTGTTTTTACAGCAAAAGATGGTTCTACAGATTTTTCTTTAAAACAAACAAACAAACAAAAAAACTTCCACTTACCAATAATGAACGACTTTGCATTGGTCTACCACATAGCATTCACAGATTTTGGACGGGACACTCAAGTGAATCTGGGTATAGCCTTCGTAGTTTTTTTTTTTTTTTTTTTTTTTTTTTTTTTTTTTTTTTGAATTTTTTTTATTAAAAAAAAATAAAGTGTTTTTTTGGGGAGCCCCGCCGC
>NW_015113151.1:98858-130561 GCF_001443285.1 Poecilia latipinna | reverse complement strand
GGTTACCCCAAAAAATTTACAAATTTTTGGCGGGGCACCCAAAGGAAATTGGGTTTATCCCTCTTTGTTTTTTTTTTTTTTTTTTTTTTTTTTGTTGCTTATTTTGCATATGCTTCATATGAATGAAATGCATGCTGTTGTCTAGGAGTCCTGCAGCGTGTGAGGTCGAAGGTGTCAACCATACGTCAATACACGACCTTGTGCTTTTTAAGCACATCCTCATTCCCCACCACTGTGTGCCCCCGCAGCAGAGGCCAGCCACATTTCGACACAGTCGATTTCAAACCAGAATGGACGTGTACACAGGCTAACAGTCCACTCTATCACCCGCTTTTTCAATGCTTTCATTCGCACACTTAAGCCACACTTCTTTTGCTCCCTCCTTCTATCCTGCCTGCTAAATCCTTCCATATTCACACATTTTCGCTGTTGCACTCACGCAGGCACTCTGTGGTGCATTCTCTGCTGCTCGTCCCCGTACTCCTCTCCTCTTCTTCATCCTTCTCAGCTTCTCTCCCCTCTCAGCCTCTCTGTATCGACTCTTGAGAAGTGCCAAAGCTTGTTGAGTCCACTGTGGCAGTCGCAGCCAAAATGACAGCAGGCACTCCAGCCTCAGCCCTCACTTCACTCCCCCTTCCGTCCTCCTTGCCCCATCCATCCATTCTCCGCTTCACACCTCGCATTCTTCACCCCCACACTACTTACACTCGGTCGGTGCCGTAGCTCCTGTAGTCCACGGCGGCCGAGACGGCCACTATGACAGCTGGCACGCCGTACCCTGCCAGGTAGAAGTACTTAGTCCTGGAGTGTTCGCTCTCAAACACCTCCACCAGCATGATGTAGAGCTGCACCCCTTCCAAGAACATCCAGGTGAAGGCTGCCAAGAAGAAGAAATGTAGCAAGGCCGCAAAGACTGCACAGACAATCTGGTGAGAGAGAAAGAGAAGACTTGAATTACACTTGGAGTGGAAATACACACAGAAATATTTAAGCTGGTGGACGCCTGCACTGATTAGTTGGAGAGCAGAAAAATATACTGCAGGCGATAAGGATATGGGTCCGATTTAGAGCAGTAATTTATCATATTCACAAAAGGAAGAACATTTTTAGTGATGAAATTTTCTGCTGGCAGGGATACGGTGCCCTGCAAAAGTACGAATTCAACGTTTTCACATTCTGCTATGTTCCGACCACAAACGTGAGTGTGCTTTCATGGGATTTCATGTGACAAATCAACATAACGCTGTGTGTAATTGTCAAATGAAAACAAAAAGGACACATGCTGTTCAGCTTTTTTTGTCTCTTTTTTTTTTTTCCAAATACGAATCTGAAAAGACTTCTTCTCCCCTCCTTAGTAAATACTTTACTAAACCATCTTTCCATGTGTCAATAGCCAAAAGTCTGCTGGATATATTTTTAACAGCTTTGTACATATAAATGCTAAAATGTCAGCTCCATCTCACTCAGACTGGACTGGGAATCTCAGTAAAGAAAAGTCTCTTCACCGAACGATGCCGACAAGACATGTTTCACCATAGATGAAAATATTATCTCATTCTGCTTTGCAAAATAGCTCAAGCTTAGTCAGATTGTATGGATTGCTTCTTTAAACAATTCTTAAGCCTGACAGATCTTAACTTTATTCAGGTCTGAGCTTTGATTCGGTCGTTCTAACCAATGGGTTTCAAGCAAAACCTTTAATTGTAGTTCACACTTCACTTGCTGTCTACAACCTAAGAGGATACGTGAGAAAAGATACAAGAGAAATGTGCATTCACAGCTGCAGCCTGTGCTGATTGACCACATTCCAGACAAAGGTAGCAAAGCTTTTTCATCAAGAACTGACAAAAAAAAAAAAAAAATAGACATGAGCTGGGTTGGCACTTTTAGTCTATGACAAATATGGGTACAAAAGAGAAAAAGAAATTGCAGCAAAGTGACTCAGCGACTTTGACCTGAAGTAATAAAGCACAAATAGGCTTGTCAAGATCCAAACTTGAGTAATTTCAGTTTGAATACTCTGTAGTTGGATTAATATGCAGGTTGAATTGCTGTACTGAAGGTGAAGAGTTCAGTTCAATTTGGTATATAATCAAATCAGCATACATGTTCAGCACTTGTCATAAGGAAAAGGGTTAAATGTAAAAAAAGATGTTCTTTTTTTTTTACAACAGAAACATACAAAACACCTAATCATGAACACATCTTTGTTTCCTTTACTTTATAAAACAGAACAAAATATCTGCATCTTCTGACCTAAGGGGTCTGACATGCACCAAAGTATAAAGTAAATCAGAAAAAATGGTTTGTGTGTCCATTTGGGCAATAACTAATCCATCATGAGAATGACCACTGTCAGAAATAACATTAAGAAAAGGCCTTTTAAATCTCTACAAAATGGAACTGCTTCCCACTGTTTTGGTAGAGAAAGGTCAAGGGTGAAGGATTAGTTTCCATATACATCCAAAGCTTATTTTATAATAAGTGAACTTTTGCATTACATTCAAAATGAATCTGAGTGTTATTCAAATGTTACAAAGTAGTGTTTAATATCAGACTTGATCCCATAAAAGAGGAGTTGTGAAAATATTATACATCATGGGAAGATTTAATAGTATTACAGACTTATCTACTAAAAATACACAATGGTAAAAAATAAAAAAATAAAAATTCAATAGCAATTGCAAACTTGAGTTTGGCTTTGCTCAGTCTCAGTAGTCCTTGACTGTAGCTGCTTGCAAAGAATAAACTTTTCAAGGTGCCACTGACAAATATTAACAATCAACACCTGAGAAAAAGAAAGTATTTTTTTATTTTTTTATTTTTTTAAAGTGCACTTTTATTTCACCTTGTGTTTCATAGAGGCTTAATCTGCTCTTCAGCAGTGACGCATGTACTGGGAACTATTTTTTTTAAGTACGGTGCCGCTCTGGAATGAACGGTCAGTCGTGGGGTCACGTTTACAAAAATGTGCAGCGAGTGGCTCTTAGTTTTTGGGAAATGGTTTATTTAATGTTGTCTGCACGGTTAACAGGATAATGCAGTAAGAGAGAACGAGACTGCGGCTCCTTCAGCCTCAGGGAGAAGGTGACAAATGAAGACTGAAACACAGCAATGACATCACCCAAGCCAGCACATAAGCTTTAATAGATTATGAGGCAGGTCTGTGTAAAGAGCACTGTGTGTTGTAAATCATTTCTGTGATTGCTGAGAATGGATTTCAAACAGGCAAATTAAAGCCCTCGGCCTGCACATATTTATCATGGGTGAATTAGCTCGCCGTGTAAAGCACAACAGCTTAACTCTATCTAGGTCCTCAATGCTTTCATGAATTAGCTGGAAATTGTTGTACAACCAATCTGTCGTTATGTTTTCTTAAAAAAGGAAACCAAAGGGATTTTGGGGGGGAAGAACCACGACAGTAAATCCATCAGTTGGTAATGAGAGAAAAGGAAGCCGCCATGAGAAATGTTTGTTTATGATTATTTGATACTCAGGAGATCTAAGAAATGTGCTGATATCTATTATGAAACCAATGTCACGGTGCCAGTCAGATCTGTTGGCATCACTGTCGACGGCAGCTTGTGTCAATGGCACTTCAGAGTAAAACACATCTGCAGGAACGCTACTTATCAACTGACAAGCTTTTCACATTTTACTCCAAAGTTTTAGTCTGACACTATAGCTGCCAATAATGTATTTATATGAAACCTAAAGGTTTTGGAAAGAATAAAAAGACATAATTTGAACCTTTGAGCAAAATATAAAGTCTACTTTTGTTTTATTTTCCTCTTTTATGTTCTTGTTAAGGAACAGAGGTCCTGAGCCTTTGGCCAAACAAATAATACGGATGTCCACACGCATAACAACGAGCACAAACTTCTTACTGGCTGATCGGCCTTGTTGATCCCGACCAGAAACAGTGACTCAGCAATGAACAGGCTGATGCAGAGGTTCTTGTGGATGGTGTTGCGGTCGCTCTGCAGGCCTCTGAAGAAGCAGAATGTGAAGATGCAGATCAGGAGGCAAACGAGCGACAACAGGATCCCGACCCACGTGATGACGTCCAGGAGCATGTCGTGCATGCTGTCTGCTTTCTGTGAGCAAAAGCAAAACGAGACAAGCCAGAGGGGGTGGAGGGGGAAGATAATTTAATAACACGTACACACACAGCCAGTATAACTATGTTTAACCTTGGTTTACTGGAAACACACGCGGGTCATGTTCTTGTAAGACCAGACACGCACTGACAGAGCGCCACCACCAGCCCTGGCCGGTGATCTGGTTCTGGCCGCGTGTCACCGAGCGTTCAGGGCCACAGCGTTACGCCGCGCTGCACAGGTGTGCTAGCTCTATCCATCAGTGTCCTGCAAGCTGGCAGGCAGAGCAATGTTCACCGTAACATTGCAGTGATGGATCTACTGCTCAAAACCTCACACAGTGTTCCACAAAGGCCTGCCAAGCCAACTCTGACCATGACCTCTTTAGATGTAACACACATCCGCGTCCCCACGGGGACAGAACCGGTGTCGCACTTGATCCGAAGCTGTGTGAAAAGAAGCACAACCTTATTGTAACAAAAGACGTAGGTGAAAAGCGCTTATTCCGGACTGGACGGGTCAGTAATGCTTTTATCCAACACCCACTATGGCTCACGGATATCAAAATAAATGCTCTCATCTTCTAATCAAATATCACTTTTACAGCAAAATGCGATCTGGAGCTTTGTTCCGGGTCTCCTGCACTAAACCAGAACTCTGAGATCCTATTGTCAGTATTACATAATATTTTGTCAGTCCAATGTCATCAACAGGCTTAACAAATCAATTTTAAAAATATTCTCTGCCAAGACAGACAGACCGACCGACACTCAGGCACTGAAGAGATCCAATCTGCAAAACACAGGTGGCCCGTGTCTCCTCCTCCTTTGTTCTTCCCAATCTTTTAACCAGCTGGCCAGCTGTTCATTACGAAATGATGAATAACTGACCTCTCGGTACCCTCCCCTCTGCCGTAACTGGCTGGCGAAGCAGAAGAAAAAATAAAAAAAATAAAATAAAACTAAAGAGCATACGTACCTTGACCTCCACGTGAGCCATGAGTACTGCAAAACTGGTGAGGTGGGTGCAGGAACAGCTGGTGTGTGTGCGGTTGGTGGCGAGCAGTCGGCAGTCCTGCGTAGACCAGAATCCCGTCATGGTGCGCTTGGAGTAGCTCCAGAAAGAGCAGTTGGGATTGAAATTCTTCTCTGACTGCTGAAGGAAAAAAACAAAAAAAACAAATAGAGATTGTGATCAAGAGAAATCCAAAGACAGACAACAAGAAGACGAGAGAGGTGGGGGTGGTGCAGCATGGCCAGGAAAATAGTATAACGCTAAGATGAAAAATGTTCCCTTCTTGCTGATTTCTTCTGCTTTTTCTTTTATTTTGTTAGACTAGCCACACCCAGCCTTAATTATTGCCAGACCCGTAGAAGCAAGAAATGACTCCAACAGAACCTATGTGACAACAAGGAGAACGCTAAAAGGCCTTAAAAAGAAATACATCACTCTCTGATCTAAAGTCTAAGTCTTGTATCTCTCTGGAAATGGTTACAAAGCCATTACCAAGGCTTCATGCAAGACACAATGAAAGCAATTTTAAACAAATGGAGAAAACATGAAACACTGTTGAGCCTTAGTCACAAGTGCCTGGTGTGCCAAATCACACAAAAGACCCCAGAAGCATTTCTAAAGCAGCCATGTTTCTTCTCAGCTAAGGTCAATGCTCAGAGATCAACAATCGAGCACAAAAAGCCGTCCATAGTAGGGGTCTGAGGTATAAACCACTGCTTACCAAAACCAACCCATGACCACAACTGTTAAAAGAAAACATTTTGAAGATCGTATTTTTTGAAAACAATTCTGTGGACAGGACCAAGTCAAACTTGTTTATTGTGACATTAATATTTATTTGAGGCTCTGAAAGACTCGAGTGAGCAAAAATTACAAAAGCAAAAGCAAAGGAAATCTGTGTATGTAGGTGGCTGGAGAGCGCGAGGACGCGGCGGAAGAAACCGAAGGAGGAATTACACAGCAAGTCACACGCACACAGCAACATGACAACAAACAGAAGAGACAGAATGCAAAAGTGCAGCAACAGATAAACAGAGCGCCATGGCAGGAGGTGACAGCCCTGCAGCCGCTGTCATTGTGCGCCGTTCTGCGGCGCAGGAGCGGCTTGTGTTGTGTAAACTGACGACGTGTTTGTTAGGCCTATAAAGTTGCTCTCGGAAAGAGCAAGTGAGGAGTCTGCTGCTGCCAACAATCTGGGTCACCAACTGGACACACATTTGCTTGTTGAATGAGAAGCACATAATGAAACCCTGGTGCAGATCATCATCACCGAGACAATATGGACTTCAGTCTGTTAGAGCGGAAGAATCTTCTTTTCTCATCCGGAGAGTGTCAAACACAGTTGGAGTGAAACAAAAGAACTTGAAAATGTATAGCCTAACACTCATTCAAGAATTAGAAACTGCTTTTATTGTCCCGCAGCAGGTGTGTGTGTGTGTGTGTGTGCGCGTGTGTGTGTGGAGAGGAGGGGGAATTCAGCTGTAACAATGGCATCTGATTCATAGCTTAAGAGCAAAGTTATTCTCACCAATTCTTTTTTAAGAATATACTTAAGTATAAGTCCATGTTTCACTACAGAATGCAAAGTTCAGTCATGTGCAAAAATGTTCCTTGTTAGTTTCACCTGACAACCCACTTCCACGTAATTTATCGTGACCTCTAGTTGTGGGGAAAACTGGATTTTTACATCTTTCTTCAACCAATCTGTTGGGTTTTTAGATATGGGTGACAGAGCACTTGTCCAGGGTGACATCAGGGGCGAGAAGCCTTTTTAAAAGCCTTTTTTAAAAATGCCCTTTTACCTCTCAGTTAAATAAAGTCAGTATTGCACTTTTTGCATGGGTAATTTGTGGGAAATTTGCACTCTACTTTATTGAGTAGACACATCTCATTTGCTGGTGACATTACAGGAAGCAGGTTACCCGACTGGGTTTACTCAGTGTGACAATCACACAAGAACCATAATTAGTTGTAATAACGCTTCTTTCAAGTGATTCTCCAACAAGAGCTGTGGTTCCCTGCAGCTCCTCCAGAGCTTTTAGCTATTTTCTAATTAGTGCTCTTCTAGTCCAGCCCATCATGTAATCCACTATCTTTTTATTTTCAAATAAAGGATCGACCAATGTGAAATGATAACAAGTTGGGATATTGTTTCATAGCATAACACTGGTTGGATGTCTCCATAGCTACAACCCACTGTTGTGCTACTTGCTCTTCATTGTTTTGGACTCTATAAGGCCTCAGAAGGCATTTGATTTTACTGGATTGCATTTGGATTTATCAGAATAAATTTGTGCTGAGAAAAATGAGTAAAAGTTTAAGTGGTATGAAATGTTTTGGGATGCACTCCCAAAACATTTACCACACATTAGCAAATAAAAACATGACGTTTAAGTGTTGTTTCTCTGTGGCATAACAGCACAATGCAAAATACACACACACACAAAAAAAAGGAGTAGAGTTTCACAAATTAATTTTTCTGCTGTCGTATGTAAAGGAGCCTGGTGGGCACGCTATAGAGGACAAAATATAAAGGACATACTCTAGCATAAATACATAAATAAATGAAATATCTAACTGAAGTTTGTCCTCTCCTCTGTTAAATTCACACTCATTTTGCATATGAGATTGTCTAATCTGTGGGGACAATTTAGAGGGGTGATATTATTGAAGCAAAAGAGTATCACTACATCCACTTTTAAAAACTTTGCAAAAAATTTCCAAAGATGATCGGAGCCTTCGTAAAGTTTCTGCTGGTGAAATCCTTGCAGTGGAAATAATTGCAGTCTGTGAACACAAAGGCATCTGAAGGCACCGCAGACACTTGCGACGCATTCCCTCGCTCCTCTTATCACCTCACCGAGCAGATTCATAACACCTGGATATACAGAGTGTGTAAGTTCTGAAAATAATATATATATATATAAAAAAAACAAGTTTGAGATGGCACTGCATAGTCATTATGCTCCATGCTCCAAATATAGGTCCTATTAATAATAATGCACAGCTAGCTTGTTTCCCCAACTGTACTCAGGCATCATGTTACTATTTTCTAATTTGTGTGAGGGAAATCACTGATTGTTGTGATAATCTCTGCACGTTGTGAAGAAATATCTGGAAATAAAAGCCTAAAAATTAAGAATGGGGTTTTATGGAAATTTCCAAGTTTCCTACTCTATGAACGTCTACATTTCAGTGTCAAAACTTTTTCAAGATGTAAAATGTGAGTGCCTCACTCAGAGTTTGAGATGGGGGGGGGGCACACATGAGGATGAGCGACATGTTTTTCATTCTGCTCTTTTTTAGGGAAGAATTTATGAGTAGTGGCTCTTTATTTCAAAGAAAAATAACTAATTTGTTAAAACAAAGAAGCACAATCTAATTGGGATGAAATAGAAAAATGTTAAAAAGTCACATCTGTAAAACTGTTAAAATTTTCCTCCCATGCTGTTGAATTTTATTGAGATGCCAGACAAAGCTGGGCTGACTGGATGATTCTCAAGCACGTGGAACCACTGCTGTGCACTGCTGGTCAGCTGGTTAATTTATTCCAATCCAATTCAATCCAGCCAGAGAAATGACTTAAATCTGATGAAGGGAACTAAATATTAGGGTGATGGCAAACAGAGTTGTTGCTCTTCACTTTAGATAAATTGTCAACAAACCAGTGGCAACATTGAAATGGCTGGTCAACAGTTTTAAGGTTTGATTTATGTAATGCCAGTAAAGATTTTTCCATTTATCACTCAGAAGCGTAAATATAGCTAAAATCTATTTTTGGCTATAAAATGTAAATGAAAATAAATCATGTCTGGTTGTTCAAAAAAAAAAAAAAAAAAAAGCTGATGCACCTTTTGCACAATTTTATCTCAGAAAGATTAATAATTATTAGCCTTAGGATAAATAAAGAGAAAATAAGCACACTGTTTTATAAAAGACCAAAAACAATATAAAAGATCTAAAAGACAAATGAATAACCTCAATTAGTGTTACAAGCTTTACAGAGAAAATAGGTGGTGTTTAAAAAAAAAAACACCAGGAGATGAGATGAGGAGGATTTAATGTCTGAAGACAGCTGGTTTTATAGCTTCGGTGCTGCCACAGCAAAAGTCTGATCCTCTGTTCGCTTCAGCCTCGTCTTGGGAACGGCTAGAAGCTCCCGATCAGCAGACATTAATGATCATAAAGGAGGGCTGGGTGTGTGAAGCATGTTACAGAGGCAGGATATTGAAGTTCTTTTACATTAAACAGATTCTTGAAAGGAAGTCTACAAATTTACTGAAATCACACAGGAAGCCAGTGACTGTGATAAGTCCAGTGAGTTCCTGGAAAACTCACTGGAGCTGAAAATATAAACTGTTTAGAAACAACAACAAAAGCAAAAAAAAAAAAAAAAAAACACACTTGGAAGCAGCCAACCTTGAATAACTGACTATTTTTTATTCAGGTAGCAGTTATCTTAAAAAAAATATTGCAAACTCTAGTGATGAAAATCCATGGTTGGGAAATAAGAAACGCAGTGTTCCTGCTGAGATAACCAGGTAAAAAAAGAAAGAAAGAAAGAAAAAAAAAACTTTTCTTTCTCTTTGTGCAAAACAACTGCAGGAAAGTATATTTGATCTGACAGCCCTTCAAGGCTTGTTCTCTTCTGATACCATTTTTTTTTTTTTTTTTTAATTCTGCTGATAAAGCCCCCACTTACCTGCAGGTGTTGGACAGTGAACACGACGGGCTCAGAAAGGTACACCTTATTGCTCTCCTTGTTAATCGACGCTGTGATGACCGGAGAGTTCACGATAACGGAGTAATTTGGATAGACCGCCTCGCTGCTCAGTCTGACGCTGGCATTCTCCGTCGGCAGGTAGGAACCTAAGTTCCTGTACAGCACAAAAGCCATCCTGATCTCACCTGTGAGAGAAGAGATGGACAAGATGCTCTCAATATATGTAAAAAAAAAAAAAAAAAAAACACTGGATGGAACTATTTAGTGGCGTTTTTTTTTTTTTTTTTTTTTAATAGATGTGCATAGATAGTGCAACACAGTTGCATTATCTATGCACATCTATGGCATAAGCACCACCACTGTAGAGTTTCAAGGATGTAAAAAATGTTTGAAAAAAGAGCAAAAACACACAAGTGGACATACTTAAGATAATTATCACCATCTGCCTTATATGCTAAATTAACCATGACATGCTGTTTTTTTTTGGGGGGGGGGGGTTATTTATTAGTGCTGTGAAATTTCCCAGCATATTTCCTGTTTTTTTTGTCTCTGTTAAGTGTTTCAGTCCTCAAATTTTAACATCAAATAAAGATAATCACTAGGTTGATCTACAAAACTCTTCTTCCCTTCACAAATGAACATAGCGTATAGAACTAAAGCGTATTGACTTTTTTTCACCAAAAAATAAATAAAAGGAAAAAAACAAAAAAAGCAAGCATGCACTTTTAAACATTTATGGTAAACAGTGAATGTGTTCACAAAAGAAACCAATGATACTCAGTTAAGCAGATGTTGAGAAGGGTCACAGATGCCCCAGCAAGTATTAGAGAGAGAGAGTCCATGAAACTTGTCTTGTACCGTTTCTGCCGTGCTGCTTCAGAGTGCTGGCTGACAGCTGGATGGCGTTTCCATGTTGCTCTGACTGAGGAAACGTCAGATCTGCAAGGTTTCCATCCGTGCTGAGCCTGGCTACCTCCAGCTCTGAAAAAAAACAACAACAACAAAAAAAACATACACCTTAATGTCAAATCACTGCTTTACACATGACATCATCTTTGCTCTACAGTCTCTTGTAGCAAGCATGTTTTCTCACAAAGTGCTTCAAAGTAGAACACAGGCTTGAATCCTCGAGCAGTTTCCAACTTTTTCTAAAGAGCTAAATAAAAAAATAAAAAATGCTGACATACTTTAAAGAGAAATAATGAGAAATTTTATACTTCAAACTGAAGCCCGTGTCTCCAAGCAACTGGTCTGACACATTGAGGTAGATTACCCGGCCTCTCTTGTACTGTCGGAATCTAATTTCACAATTCTAGTTCGTTAGCACATTCCTGATTACAACCGTGTAAAGTGTTAGATAAAGTTTCTAATTAAGGACTAATTATACCTTTGGTGTATTGCTATCTTGTGCTTCTGAGTGATTTGGTGATTTAGCCTGCTGCTTTTTATGGTGAAAACAGCCCTCTCAGATCGAGTAAACAACATGGCGACAAGTCAGATAAAAAAACAAGAGTGCCTGGATGAGAAGCTAAAAACGGGTAAGAAGTGCTGGGGGGAGGTTGGAAATAAAAAAAATAAAAAAAAGAGAGGAGAGGAGAGAGCAGTCAGAGAAGCAGAATGGATGAGATGGGAAATGAGAGGATGCGTTGAAAGGAGAGGACTGGAGTGGAGACAGATGGAAAAAGACTATAATGTTTTGCAGAGTTTAATAGATGGGGCTCAGAGGAAAGAGATACCGAGGTGCAGAGGAGAGAAAATGGAGGCAGACATAAATACAGACAGTGATGCACAGAGAAAGAAAGACACACAGGTGATGTGTCTGTAACTCACACTTTCACCGAACCAAACCACCAACAATACGGTGCCATGCAAAAGCATTCCAGGATTTTTTTTTTTTTTTTTTTTTTGTGATTTTATGTGACAGATCAACACAAAACAATGCAAAATTTTAAAGAGGAAGGAAAAAGGATGCATAGTCTTCTACTCTTCGCACATGAACATATAATTCTGTGAAATGACTTGGGAGCTGAGATTATTTGGAAGAAGATACTTTGATTTGATTAGAGCCAAATATACTTTTATGGCTAAAACAAAACAAAACAAAACAAAAAAAAAACAACCCCTAAGCTCATGATCTCCACTATAATAAATGATGGTGGCAGCATCATGAAGTGAGAAAGCTTTTCTTTAGAAAGAACAGATAAGGCGATTTGAGTTGAAAGGAAGATGCACAGAACTACATAAAGGTTCATTTTTAAAATATGAAACCTCTAAAAGATTGCAAAGAAACTGAGAATGGTGCATAGATTCACTTTCAATCAGGACAAAAACATACAGCCACAACTACAATGAAAAGCTTTACCCTGACACCCCAAAATAAAAGTCAATGTAAGTGATATGAAAAAAATATTTGTACGTGTGTGTAGTGGCAAGACCTTTGCGTTGCTGTTCACAGTCTTATTGATACTGAACTATTATGCAAAGACAGTAAGAAGTGCACAGCTAGTAGACATGCACCGAACAGGAAAGACAAAACATGGACAAATTATTGATTCATGGGCCTGAAGACAAATGGATGCCACACTTTTCAGATTAGAATTTTATTTGTGAAGAAAAGATTGAAACCATGTATCCGTAAAGTTATGCTTTACATTGTGTTAGCTTGTAATATAAATCTAAAACAAAGTTGGCTGTTCTAACGTGAAAATAATTCCAGGGGGTGTGAATACTTTTTGCAAGGTATTGCAGGTGCAAGCAAACACTCTCACATGCACCGTTCCCCACGGCCAAACTGATCGGCGGGGTATCGAAACATGCTGGGTCTAATCTAATTAAAACATCCATGTCATGACAATCCTCCTCCTTAGAAACACACTTGTTCATTATCGTTATCACACACGCACGGGCTGTTACCGCTGTGTTATCCCTTCAAAATCACTGTTTTGCTTCTAATAATAACACTATTTATCTGTCTGCCTTGTACCGTGCCTCAGTCACAATCTCACACAATAATATCACTTACAGTTGTTGCAGTAGAATCTCTAAATTGCGCCAAATAATTTATTCTTGTCACTCACTCTCATCTAAAGGGCTTGTTAGGAAAAGAAAGGAGGATGGGGAATGTGGCGGGGGATGAGCTTAAAAAGTGTAAGGGAAGACGGAGGCACAAGTGAGGAAGAAGGAAGGGAGGTGCAAAGATGACAGGCGGTTTGGGGCTGATTATGAATAGAGGGGGAGAGATAATCATGGAGGATCTTCCCACTGGATTAGCTGGAAGGGAAGATTAACAACACAAAAAAAAGGAAGAATGTGGAGATGATTTTTACCCTCCCCGCAGCCCACCAAAAAAAGGCATATTCTTGTTTGAAGTTCATGCAGTAGCCTACATTTTGATGAGTATTTATGTAACAATATTTATGCAGTGCATTTGGGGAAAAAAAAATTGGCGGAGATGGGTTGCAGGAATTATATAAGTTAAAATTAGGTATGAAAGTAAACTGCTGGACAGAGCTGCTGCACTTAAAAGGATGGTGCAGGAATTTTAGCATTAAAGCACCACAGTTTTATCGTGTCATTTTCACAAAACATAAAACTAATAATAATAAAAAAGAAATAATTATGATGTGTGAAATTGCATGTTTTGTACCTGTCTAGAGTTTTAGGGTTGCCATTTTAATTTATTCCTTCTTTAACAGATAACAGTGTAGTCAAATCTGCGTGTATATTTGAGCTTAGATTAAAACAACACGAATCATTTATATATTAAAACACAAAAATTAAAGCAATGTGTTTAAGTTAGTCTTAAGAGTAGCTATAACTGAAGACACTTAATGGACACAACATCATATTTTTTTCTACTCTACAAATCAACAACCTAGAAAGCTGATTTTTAGCTTGTGAATTAGTTGTTTTCACTAACTCACTGAGGAAGCTAATTAACTAATGAAGTTAATATTATTAACCCTTCCACAGTCTTTAGAGATGACATCCCCATAGCGTAGTTTGGTGGCGTTGCAATGACCTCGAGTGGACTTTTACAAAGGTTTTTTTGTGTGTGTGGTTTTGGGAACTGACGGTCTGACGGGACACTCCCTGCTGTCTGACTGTGACATCTGCCGTGCTCCTCCTGTGCGACACACCAAGACAGCGGCCTGAGATAGTTGTGTATTTTACTGCAAGTCATGCCAACCAGACTGTAGCTGATATAAGTTTCACGAAAGTGTTACCTTAACTACATAATATTTCAAAGCGCCAAATGTGCTTTTTATAAGACGGTAGATAGTTTGGATGTTTGACCTTGTGGAGTCATATTTAAAGTTGTGAAACGGGAGCTCTTTTCTTCAGTTTAATTCAGTTAGTTTACATAACACCAATTGACAACAAATGTTTTCTCAAGGGAGTTTATCATGCAAACGGATACAATTTCATACAGAAAAATACATTATCTGTATCAGTCTCAGAGAGAGGCTACATAAGGCACTCTGCGTTATCTCTGGCATTTCATGAAAAACTGTTAAGAACTAAAGAAATAGAAATGTTTTGTTCCCAAAATGGGTAAAGTGTCGTACCCTGAATGTAGCTTTCCATGAAGTAATATTTATTCTATGCCCTAAAAAATTCAGATGGTTAATCAAAGATTGTCTTTTTTTTTTAATTTACCCATGACAATTAAAAAAATAAAAAATAAAAATACAGACCCACTGCCACGTACTTCCTGTTCCTGTATAAATCAACATCAGTTTATGTCTATATCACCACTCAATAGGAATGTGGCAAACCTTTAAAGGTCTATTAAATGTGTTCACATAAATCTCAGAGTTTTCAGATTGGAGTTGTTTGAAGACGCCTCTTGGACTAGTGGCTAGCTGCATGCAGCCCCTTAGACCAACTAATCTGGATTTATACGAAATGAAGATGGCAAGAGAGTTATCTGCTGTAGGTAAGATATTAACAGTCAATAACATTTTCACAGATCCTCACTTCAAAGTGCCCAGACTCTTCCTTTAGCACTAATCAAAAATTTGACAAAGTCACATAGTAAAGGACAAACTTTGTGGAATCTTATCTGTCTGAACAGTCCGTCTCTGACTGCAGTAATGTAATCACCATGCTGTGTGACTTAAATAGCTGTAATATCATTGCTTACTGATGTAAAAGTGAGCCAGAAAAAAAGGCCTCAGAGCATCATTTGACATTCAACTGCCACCATCACCCTCAAGCATGCACTCATCCAGTCTTCTTCTTCTCTTATCATCTTCATTTTCCTCTCTTCTCCTGCTCCTCCTTCGTAGCTTTTCATCTGTGACTGAGTAGCGCATAAGCACTCTGAATTCTAGTAATAGGGGATGATGTGAAGGAAGTTTTTAAAAATATCAAATCACATTGGAAGTAAATATGAAGATAACTAGGAGGGGGGATCTAAGTGGGTGCGAGTTGCTGGTCTGGGCTCAGATGAAATGAAGACTCCCAGATATATCGTCTCCTAAAGGCATGAAAAACAAAGAGGAAGCAAAACTCTGTTGTGCCGCAGCCCAGTAATGACATGATCGGGCGAGAAAAGAGATTAGGGAAGAAGAAGAACAGAAAAAAAGAAAAGTGGTGTGCACAATGCCTTAATAACAAGCTTTGTTCTCCTTTGTCAATTCCGCCTACGAGCAGAGGGCAGAAAATATGGAAATAAATAAATAAAAAATGATTGTCTCCAGCAAAATAAGCATGCCAGCCTCAAGGCCAATGTTTTTCCTTCATTTTGCTAGATAAGTATCTCAGTGGGTTTGACCCTTTAAAACATCTTGATACTGACCTCCGTCTTGACAGCTTTGCATATTTACTCCTCGTAATAAAGCAAAGCATGGAAACCTTTAAAGAGGCGATGAAAAGCATTTTGGATTTTCTTTTTTCCTCTCCCTCAGCTTGCTGCATGACTTGTTGTGCATGTAAACAGATCTACTGAATTACAAAGCTTGAGATCCAAAAGGGAGGGGAGTTAGTATCTCTTTTTACTCACATACCTCCGACATTATGTTTTACGTCTTATGGCACAACAGCTAAAATTTAATACATTCCACGTGGAATTTATTTGACAGACCAAAACGAAGAAGAAGTGCAAGGTGCAAAACCTCCATAAACCTTAGCTTCTCCTCATAAAGCTTTCTCCATCTCTGCCTGTTAGATTACTAATTAAGTAAATGTGTGAACGCAGTCGGCTGAATGTATTAAGGCGTATCACAGCGAAAGATTTGCATACAAATACACGCAACGCCATTTACATTTTATTTGTAAGTAAATATTGAATAGCAATCATTTTCTTTCCACTTTCGAATGATGTGCTACTGTCTGATGTCCACATTAAACTCCCAGCAAAACACGTTAAAGTTTGTGTTTATATCATAGCAAAATGGGAGAAGCTTCACTACCTTTGCAGGACATTGTAAGTCATTATGAATCAACTCTAAAACAGCCAGTTTAGCATGAATGTCTGAAAGAAACGACTATGTACCTTGCAATCAATCAGCAGATCAATAAGGGCCGACTGGGCCGCTAAGGCTTTGAGGAGACTGCTAAAAACAGTATTTCACAAAGATGATCTGCAATAATGCACAGGATGGTGATTTTTTTTTTTTTAAAGGAAAAGCATTTAAATCAATTTTTGCTGACTTCTAAAACAGTAACCAAATACCTGAAAGTACCATCATTTATTACAAAGTGGCGTATTATACATATGTGATGAATGAGGAATTAAAATGTATAATTTTCAAATTAATTTCTGTGACAAACACATTCACACTTCTGACTTTCAAGGGCCATGTTAGAATGTTGCTGATTGCATTAACTGATAATTAAAGGTAAGATTGAAAGCTGCAGCATCAGATTTGCAGAAATAATTTTATATTTACTGAGTACTGATTTTGTTTACTGCACATTGTTGCACACCTGATTATGTCAATGTACTGTAATTAACAGTAGAAATATTAATGCCTGCAATTTTAAATCAACTAAATTCCCAAGCTATTTCCATGTAAAACAAATAAATGAATTTCACAGAACCGAGAGGAGCAATCATTTGACTATAAAACTCCTCTTTCACAAGCCTCGTCTTCCCCCTTTAGCAGCCGCGGAAAATCTGCTGAAGCACAGCAGAGAGACCACCTAAAACTGCACACGTGTTCTGTTTTGTATATTTATTGACTACCTGTCACGCTGTGTTATCACTGACAGCTTCATGGGGTTCTGTTTGTTTTGTTTTGCTCTGCCCCCCTGCAGAATATGAACTAATTAATCATGTTATTAGAGCATTATATTTTACCGCTTTTGTTTTTGTGTACCATGCAGCTTAGCCCTGTGTGAATATTTGTCTTTAGTTTCCCAACCAGATCCACCACAGAACAACAGTATCATCTTTCCCAGCTTTCACTTAGAGAAATTGCATTACGAAACTCGAAGTAAAAACACTACGGTCTATTAAATTCTGAGTTTCTCTCCTAATTTAAGACTATTTAGGGGTTTTATATTAATTTGTGAAATGTAATTAAGATGGATGAAACATCAATATCAAGCCGCAGAATAAACCAAGATGTGGATATGACACCTGTTAATGCTGCTTCCTGATATGTTACTATGATGATCCTTTTTCCCGTAGTATGTGAAAGGAATATCATCCTGTTACCTTTAAACACCAGGAGGGGATTCACAAAATGTTTGAAAGCAGTGGTCCAATAGGGGGGTTGTTGGATTGCACTGAATATGCCAAAAATAATGAAATAAAATGTAACTATTTAAAGAGTGTCCTTTTCTCACATTTAATTTAATGTATTTAAATAGAGAGGTAAAACATAAGCTAATAGCATGTTGAGATAAAATCATAAAGATTACAAAGGGGGACATCTGTCTGAAGTTTGAATTTCAAAACTCTGAGTGAGTCAGCTTTCTTTAAGAACTAAACTTTTCACCAAGACTTCAAAGACATGAATCCTGTGACCCAATTATTCAGTGACCTAATAACAATAACAACAACTAATTTCATGCTACACTGTGCAGACACCCTGTCTGTGCTTATGTAGGTTCACCCACCTCAGCATATCAAATGATTAAGGTGATGGAAATAAGGTAGCCCGACCTACTTTTTGGTTATTTCAACTGATTGCTATTTGACCACATGGAGCAAGGGGGTTTCAGACTCCAGTCCTCAAGGGCCGGAGTCCTGCAACTTTTAGATATTTCTTTGCTTCAGCTCACCTGGCTCCAATATAAGTTCATTAGCAGAGCTCTGTAGAGCTTGACTGCATGCTGGTGAGACAGTTTAGCTATTTAATTCAAGTGTGTAGGCCAAGTACTACATCTAAAAAGTTGCAGGATTCTGGTCCTCTAGGAATGCAGTTTGAGATCACTGGCATAGAGACTCGCAGAGCCTCAAACTTTCATCCCCAGAAGGTCAGTTGTGAGGATCAAATGAAAAGCACTGCTTTGATGCCAAACATTATAAAATTTCCTCCAGTTCATATCATTACTTTAGGATTAAATTACTATTAAAATTACATTTTGTAAATGTACTATTAACATCTTCAAAGTTTTTAGTTATTCCCCAAACACAGTGTCTCAGATGATTTATTGTGGTTACAAGATGGAATCAAAGTAAAAAAAAAAGTAGCTGCTGCATCCATTAAAGCTCGCCTGGTGTTACACTTTTCTGTATTTTGAACTTTGTGACCAAGCAACTTCACGGATATAACCTACTTCCATTTGTGACCTTGTGAACTAGGACTCGTCAGGCAATTTTAACATCTTTTAGCAAAACTGCGATGATATCGATTGAAAATTGGTAAATGTTCCAAACAGTTCTGCTTCGGGGTTGACCCTCCAAATCGTTGAGATCTGTAGGTCCATCTCTAAAGGGTTTTGTTGAAAAGGAGCCGTAAAATGTACTTACGGATGTAGTTGGTGGTCTCCTGCACCGTGTCGGTCTTCAGAAGGTTGTCGGCCAACATGAAAGCACCCGTTTCCACGGTGTCGAGGAGTAGAGTGGCTGAGTGCAGCTGCTCGCTGGTGGGCAGCTCTTTCCACGCCGCCTGAGCTCTTGGATGCAACAAATTATTTACCGTCTCAACCATCGCCTGGGGGAGCAATAAAGACACAGAGGTCACATAGCTGAAGCCAGTGCTGACGCCCTCACCACTTTCAGTCAGTCACGCGGCATGTAAAAATAAATGCAACTATGACTATGGCAGAAGCAGCGCTGCTACACCCCAAACTACTGAAGCCGGGAGTTGTGAGAATGCAGGAGAACGTTGATAAATTACAGCAGTCAGGAAGATACGATGGCAGCAATGCAAATATGGCATTCCCATGCAGATATGAATAAAAAATAAATAAATAAAAAAAGGGGAAAACTAAAATGTTGTATGAAAAGCACATTTTTAGTACCCACGCTCCTTTTTTTTTGCTTTTTTTTATGAGAATAATCACAGATGTTTTGAAAATCAAGCTTGTTAGTTGATTGCAATCACTACGTGTTGACACCCTAAAACTCCTTTTTCTTCTTTTAAACAAAAGTCCCATCCACCAGTTGGAACAATTATACTGTGGGTGTCAGAAAGAAATTGGAGGGTTTTTTTTTTTTTTTTTGGTTCACATCCAGCGGTGTGATGCAGTTTTGAATCCAAATATATTATAGAAGACCGAGAAGAGGTTTTATGCCGAACATGAAATGTTCTCCACCGTATAATACTTCCTGTGATTTATCTTCAGCTCACATTTCCTTGTAGTCTCAAGAAGTCAGCTCCTGCTTTTCTGGCATAAACACCACAACACGCTCACGCACACACGCGCATACACACATCTCAGGAAGGCCCAGGGAGAGATAAAGAGACAGAGAGAAAGGAGAAGTGGTGCAGAGGTGGGGGTGGGAAAAGCCATGGGAGAGCGATAAAACAGTCCAGTGAGTCCATGGTGACAGGCGTCCACCGGGAGCAGGAGAGGCGGAGAAGCGAATACAGGTGCTATCAAACACACACATCTCACACTCCCCTTTGTCTCCTTATTTTCTCTTGATCTGTAAACCAGCCCTCACGCAGACGCACAGCTCATCTTTAACTCAGTTTTCAGAGGCAGGGCAGTGAGAAAGCGGGAAACGTAACACAGGTGCTATTAAAGAAGCTAAAAGCATCTCCGGCAGGGAATTGGCAAGGGCAAAGAAACGGATTGCGAAATGTCTTTTTTTTTTTTCTTTTGCCGTTTGCACATCCAGCGCCTGACTTCCTCCTGATCCCTGCCTGTCAGTTCACAGTGAAAACGAAAAACAAGAAAATTAGCTGCAGCAAGTGTTGCGTTTTTTGTATTAATACTTGCAAATGTGCTAAGATATTTTAAACTTTTTTCCAGGTTTGGTCATGTCGCAACCCACTGAATGTGATAGACCTTCACAAAGCAGTGTACTCTGTGAAGTGAAAAGAAAGTTGTTTTTTTTATTTTCGGCTTACTGCAGCCTTGCACATTAAGAAACTGAAATATTGGCTCACACTTCTGTGTAAAAGAGCCCAAACTGTGACTATGGAAAGCATCTGCAGACTGTAACTTTCCTGTCTTGTCACAGATTGACAATTGGATTTAGGTCAGAACTTTTATTGGGCCAGTCTAACACATTAATTTAATTTGATCCAAACCACTACAGGGAACGTTGGGTCAGGACGAAGTGTTTTGTTAGTTTTCTACCATATGTAACTTTGCAACTTGAATGCTTCTTTGTTTTATATTCTTCTGGTCAGCTCAGGTAGACGGCCAAATTTTGGTAGGTTGGCCAGTTGAAGTATTTTCTTTACATCTTCAGAGAATAGAGTGAACAGAGCTCTGAGATTTTCAAAAATATGGGAACATTATAATTTAACCCTGCTTTATTTCTGACCTGTCTGCTGTCTTTGTTGGTCTTCATGATTATCACTTTGATTACCCTCACAGAACAATTGTACTTGCACCGATATAAAAATACACACAAGTGATTTCTATGGGAAATGCTCCAGGTTTTTGGCCGGGGTATCACATTCATTCATTTTGTAAACCACAGTTATGTGCTATCTTGTGTTGTTCTAGCACATAAATGCCACACAAATACAGCTACGTTTTTTTTTTTGCAAGGTATTGCAAGAAATTTACTAAACATGATAAATGAGAGCTAATTCAAGTTTTTCTGTTGGTTTAGAAATGATCCTGTTTTCCTTTTTGGGGGGTGTTTTTTGTGAGGGTTATACCTACACATGAATACAGTAAAGCACAGACACACAGACAAACACTGCTCCCAACAAGCTAATATGATAATATTATGTCCTCTCTTAGCGCTAGCAGCTAATTAGCAGGGATGCATATCGGATGAGTTTGGGAGAGCTACATGTAAACAAAAACTAATTAATCCACTTCTTCAGCAAACAGCCAGAAATAAGGAGCAGTGGATGTTCAGCACACTTGTGCAAACTTGTTTCGATCAACATCCTGTCAACACAGTGACAGACGGCTGCAGGCTTTCAAGCCCTTTAAAGAAAGTTTTGACATTATTGCAGCTACAGCTGTTTCTTGGTGTCGTTCTGCCAGTGACTACCAACAAATTACAATGCTGCCATTTAAAATCAGTGTTGTGTTGGGTGTCATCGCTTTTATTTTGGTGTTTTATTTCCATAGTGTGTCGTTTGTTTTATTTCCTGATGTCATTTTGAAATGATTTCCATTCCTCCATACATTCTGTCTACATTTGCCTCCTATGACTATGACAGGTTTGAGTCACTGATTGATTTTACGATCTGCTGTAACGTATACAGTATGTATTCTGCATTGTTTTCCCTGTCAGAGTCTCATCAGTGTTATCATCTTATTGTTGTTCTGACAATTGTTTCCCATTTCCTGCACCCTGAGATTTTTAAAATGGGAATTTCCTGGACCTGGAACACCTTTCTTTAAGTGTAATTTGTTTAACAAGAAATCAAAGTTTGTTTATTTGTTCTTCACCAGCCTGCATCCAGCCTGATAATATATATTTTTTTAAATACTACATTGCAGGAATAATGATGAATTCCTACTTTTACTCATTGTAAAAGTAGTTTTATAGTTAGAACTAAAAAATACATACAGTGGTGTCACAAACGTAGAACTGAAGTTGAGTGAATTCAAAATGTACTTTCTCAAAACAATGAATCAAATTGAATATTTTATTTTATTTTCAAGTCCAATATTCTATAAAGATATTGATTACGCAAGAGGAACTGTCATTTTTAGCTTACCTTACAACATATATTATTCAATAAAATTTTACAGCTTATGAGAGCTGTTTATACTTATTGTTAGGTAATGTGAACGCAAACAATTGTTAAAAAAAAATCACAAATTATTTTTTTCATTGATTTTACAATAAATTTTTCATCAGATTTTGCTTCTGACAGGTTTTGTGGCATTAGATTTGATGCTGGTTGAGATAATTGCTTTCAGCATTACATGTTAGAGCGATTTGCGTCTGCTGATTATTTTCCATCTAAATCTGTACAACTGTTACACAGGAGCCATTGTGATTAGTAATGTGTAGGTACTCAGAAATGTAAAGTGAATCAAAGCAAATCAAAGTTTGCTTCCAGCGCCTGTTTTATTCTTCAGTTACATATGAATTAGTTTATTTTCCTTTAACTTGGTGCAAGGACAAAGTTCACACAAATGTTGCAATCTTGTAGTTTACTATAAAGTATAAAGTACATCGTGGTGCAGTGATTTACATATATGCCTCACTGCGCAAATACCAAAAAAGGCACAACAGGCAAAGATTTTAGACATCAATGCCTATGTCTCAAGTATGTACAAAATTCAAGTTGGAGCTGGAAAAGACAATTTATGTAAAGAAAATTCTCATATTTTTAGTGACAAATTATATAAATGAGACTTGAGAAAGTGTTTTCAACTCTTCTTTTAAACATGCAAAAGTTGGAATAATTTACAAGATCAGACTTGTTTTATGAGACTTTTTCTAGATCAACGCTCCTTGAGATTCTCCTGCAACTTCTAGCAACTTGTGGAACCCTGCAGAACACTCTCAAGCTTGTCCCCGTTTCTTCCCCGGGGCTACTCTCGAGTTGTACATATTTAATTTCTTTCATCCATGCTAATCTTGTTTTAGTTGATTCGGCTGCTTTAAATTTTAATCACGGTGATTATTCTTAACTGCTTTTAGCATTTAACATTCATGTCTTTTTCATATCTTTATCATGACTGTTGTTCGAGTTACTTCCCGTACTGTCACACTGCTGTCCGGAGTTCAAATCAGAGCCATGTAGCATGCGCTGAATGGGACGGCATGCATGTGCCTGTGGTAATATGTGTGTGTCTGTGTGTGCAACTGGGGTTGTGCACTGCGGGCTGAGGGGAAGCATTGTTGTGCATCATTCTGCTCCACTTGCTGTTCAGTAGCTGCCCAGGCAAAGAAAACAGATCGAGGGGAAGACGGTCTTTACTGTGGCCATGGCAGATATGAGAGCTTTGCTGATGCGTCTCATTCTCCATTACGCATGCGCCTGGCGTATAATGCTCACAAATGCTCACACTGATGTGTTAGCGATAACCGAGCTTCTCTACTCTCATTAAACTTCTCTTTTCTTCTTGCTGAACTCACATTTTTAATTTCATCAATGTTTTTCGCCACTGAAACGTCACTAACCAGCACTGAGATTACATCTGCAGAAGCAGGGGAGTTAGGTAGGGCAGAAAGAAGGGATGCCATTTCCTTTAAGGGCTAGACATCTCAGTATTAGAAAGACAGACACAGAATGAATAAATGTGCGGGGTTGAGTCGGAGTGTGTCTAGGAGCTCTGGTGCCGTCGGTGACATTTCTATCGTGCACAAGTAGGAAGACTTAGGGGCTAAAAGAGACAGAGGATTTTTTAAGGGGTTCTTCAAAGAGGGGGAGAACTCTCTGCAGAGACAGATAAGGGGAGCCCGTTAGGAAGTGCGTGTTTCTTAGTGAGACCACGAAATTCAAGAAAGCCGCGCACATCTGTGAGCACATACACACAGCCTCATGACAGTAAATGGGGCAGAAGTGAAATGCTTTGAGGCGTAGGGGTAATCCAGCGTAAACAGCAGCGGCAAGGCAGACTAGAACTGGGCTGGTTGACTACTCCCAACCACCCAAGGTGAACTTGGGCACACAAGCACATGTACAGTATGCTGTACTGTGTAAAAGCCCAAAGCTGGGATGTTAGAAATATGCAGAGGCAACAAGAGAGGAAAGATGGATCTTTTTTTTTTTTTTTTTGAAGTTGCCTGGTTGAGATTGGACAAAGTGTGAGGATGTTTTCATCAGTGTTCATCTGCTATTAGCTGTAGGGAGTTTGAAGGAATTTTTTTGGGTAACACTTTATTTGAAGGGGTGTGCATAAGACTGACATGACACTGTCATAAACTGTCATGAACATAAAGAAGTCTTTATGAATGTTTATGACTGTTGTCATGAAGTGTCATTCGGTAAATAATGACACTTTTAATGCAAAGTTGCTCTAAAAGTTGCATTAAAAGTCCATTAAAAGTGCCAACTTTGCATGGTTTTGTAAATTGTGCCTTAAAGAATGTAATAGAAAATTATCTTATAGAATATTTAGTGACATTATTTAGCATTATTTGGCATTATTTAGTGACAATATTCAACAGTGAGAATTAAAGTTTTTGTGTCTTTTTAAAAAATATATGTAAATACTGTAAATATAGTTATTAGTGTAATGCAACACTTTTTTTTTACTGTACTTTACTCTTATAACAATTCCACTTTTAAAGTATGGATTGTCAAATCGTGACCTTCTTCAACTGACTTTTAACACTCAGCTACATTAGCGTTGAAGAAGACTCCCTTAACTTTTGAGTCATTTGTGTGCCAGCAGTTTGTCCACTCAGTACAAAATGGAAGTAATAATAGAAGCAACAACTGACAAAATATAAGTAGTTCAGGAGCATAGGTAGAAAATATTGCCATGCAATACTGGCTAACAACTTCAAAGGTGATATAAAACTGTTTAATGTCTCAAGTTAAAGGGTTACTTCACCATTTTGACAGTCAGAAATGCATTTGATCATCTCTAGTTTAAAATCTAAATCACCTAAAGTGATTAAAACTGAATGAGATAATTCAACATGTAAATTAGATTCTTTTAAAAAGTTTATGACTTATGAAACAGTTGCTGTATTTGTGAAAATGAATTTAAAAAAAAAATCTATGTCTTTTGGCTTTAAGGCCACCTCAGAGTGAGACAAACAAGATGATTTTGGAAACATTTTTTTTTTAAAGCAAAACAAAACAAATGGATTCTTAGTTTTCCTGAAAATTTTGTTAAAATTTTGTCTCAACTTGTGAGCTGGATGTATTATTTTACCCCTAAAAATTAGACATCTTGAAGCTTTAAAGTCCTCTCCATAACCTAATACTGTTTTTGCTCCACTCCTCTTTTTTTTCTTGCTGTTTTCTCTCACTTCAAATTCGTCCTCTATTGTTTCTCTTGCCCCTCTTCTACCTGGCTGGCTGGCTACCTCCTTCTTTTAGTGCATCCTAAAGCATCAAAGCCTCTCCACACCACCAACTTCATCATGGGTAAATTGCCAATTTGGTATACATGAAACGAGTCCCCAGTTACCCAAAACCAAATGACCGAGGAGGGGTAGACGAAGTGTAAGAAGTGGAGAGAAACAGAGAGAGAGACAGAGAGAGAGAGAGAGACAGGGGAGGGAATTCAATTATTTTTTTTGTCTCTATTAAGAATGTAGACCTCCTGCACACTCTCCTCACTTGGCAATTAGTGCCACGGATAATTAACGAGGAGAGGGCAGTGCCACACCACATCCCTAATCATGCACATTTCTATCTGGCAGAGTAAAGAGCCTGTTGGTATAATTTTGTTTCACATAACCAAGGCTAATCATATAATCGATCACTCACAGGCCTCCTCTTGCTGCACCTGAGGCGTGTGCTCCAGCATTTGGATTCAGACCTGTGCAGAGTCGTGCGCGCGCTGCCGTTTCCCCCTGAAATGCAGCCTTATTTGGCTTAAGGAGACGCATTACAAATGCCTGACTGTTGCGATGTGACAGCGAAAGATTATTGTTGAAAATATATTTAAATATTTGTGGTACTGCGTGTGAACGCGTGTGTGCGTGTGTGTCATCCTGCATATACTCCTAAGCCATGTTCTATGATGTGACATTGCTGACTGGTGCTGACGTTAAGACTTTTCAGGGGAGTTTGGAGGAAAAAAGCCTGCATCAGGAGAAAAAAGAGCAACCCCATCTACCATGTGTTTGCGTGTGTGTGTGTGTGGGTGTGTATATGCGTGTGTCGGTGGGTGAAGAAGACAGAAAGAAATTCTCTATCTACAGGCCATGCATGTGGATTTTGGGGTCCTTTGATCCGCTGAATAGTGATTTTGTCTCGTTTTTTGTTGTTTGTTTTTTTCGATGTTGACCAGATACATTCTTGAAACATGTTAGGTTTTCTGTTAGCCCACGGCGTCGACATAAACAAGCAACGGTGCAAGAACACCAACAAGGACAAAGTGTAATTAATTCAGAGCCACAAAAAACGGGAAGGTATTATTTTTAACACAGCGAGGCCGTGATCGAGCCGCACTCAACGGGGTATCCATCATGTTCCGATGTTTCTCAATGTGTGCTACACACACGGCATTTCGAGAAATGGAGATGGATAGCCAGTTATTTGCTCCCAGACAAGCCTGTGTGCAATTCTGCTGAGATAAATGCAACCAAGATGAGCTATTACTGATATTGATCGTGCCCTCTTATCGGTGATATATTTTGGAGCAAAATTAAAAACCAAGGAATAATAAACCCAACGAAGAAACAGTCGGATACAGAGATGCTGATGAAAAGTGGAGATCGAGACCAGAACAAACCTATTATCCTCAGAGGGTTACATTGCTACATCATGAGAGCATCATGCACTGAGTAATAGCTTGCGACTAGAGTCGGGTCACTTTCAGCTGGGAAAATGCCAACTCGGTAACCAACTCATGGGAAACGTACCGTTGCTATGTGCCACTAAGTCAAAACAACAACAACATTGCTTAAGGATGAGAACTTGGATTTATTTTTGGTATTTGTGTATTTTAAAAATGAATTTGGAGGAGTTGAGATGTCATTTTATCGGTAAAACACACAGCGACTACTGTTGACACGTAACTCTGCTAATCACTAGCATTATCACAAACTGTCATCATTTTGTTTTTGTTTTAAAGGCGCTGTTTTACTCCTACGAACACAATGTGATGTACTGCTAATACAAGTAATTATTGACCACTTAGGACGTTAGGGCTAGACAATTGTTTTTTTTTTTTTTTATTCTGTTATTAAATCACTTTTATTTGCAGTATCTATGTATTAAAAGTTTTCAAAAGATTTGCATGAAGACCATTCTTAAATTAATAAGAGTTAAACAATCCAATGATATAAAGTTGCAGCATTGTATTTTAGTTTCTGTGTGATTTATTTTCGTTACATTTGAATTACACAATGGTTAAAATGTGTAACTCAAACTCGACTCAAAAATATTTAGCATAAAAATAGCCATAATTTCTACATTTTACATCAGGTTTTTAAAGGATTATCTTCTATGAACATTCTACCATTTTCAGTGGTTGAAATAAGTGACTTTTAAAAGGCCTTTTATTCTACTAAAATGTCAAGGTTGTTACTTTAGAAAATCAATTGTTCCTTTTAAAAAGAACAAAAGAGAGCACTTTGACTCAAAACAAAAGACAAACTGCCCAAAACCTTTTTTAAAATACAAATTCTGAATTAAAGATAAAAATGAAATGTTTCTTTTTTCTTTTAATTAATTGCATTAATTACCAGTGCCAAATATATTTGATAATCTTGAGTGTTTTAAGGAAAATAAGAGCCAGAGAGATGTCAATAAACATATCTGAATTTCTTTCTTAAACAGTATTCGGAACCGGCAAAAAGAAAATTCAGACTGGTGCATCTCTAGAAGCTGCAGCACATGATTGCATTTCATGTGAGGCGGTGTCATGTGCGATAATACACACACAAGCAAATACACACAAGCTTGCATGGAAGATGACATACTGCAAATTAAAAAAAAAAATAAGAGCATAAAATAATTTATCTTCAAAAAATAGTTTGAATGTTCTCCCTGTGCATGCATGGGTTCTCTGGCTTCCTCCCACAGTCCAAAAACACGACTGTTAGGTTGATTGGTCTCTCTAAATTCTCCTTAGCTGTGTGTGTGTGTGTGTGCGTGCGTGCGTGCGTGCGTGTGTGTGTGTGTGTGTGTGTGTGTGTGTGCGTGTGTGTGTGCGCATCATTGTTTGTCCTATCTGTCTCCCCACCTCTTGCCCGTTGACTGCTGGAGATGGGCGCCAGCGCCACATGCGACCCCACAAGGCAAAACGTGTTGTATAATGGATAAAAAAAATAAAAATAAAACAAAACCCAAAGACACAAGGGACAACGGTGTTGCAAAGTAATTAACCAAACCAGGAAATGGAAATACCTGTGTGAAAAACCTGCAGGACCTTTCTCTCTTCTGAAGCTGCAAATTCAAACAATTCAGCTGTTAGCAGTGCAGCACCTCTCACCTATTATACACACATGCAAAAGGAGGTACACTAACTTCATTAAGAGTGTGCAAAAAAAAAGAAAAGAAAAACACTTTGGTGGCCAAATTGTATGCTACTCAGTCTCCCACCCCTTATTGCCTTTTCTTCTTTCGCTCTAACATATTTATCTTCCTGCTTCCCCCCCCTTAAATATTGACTTGATCTCTGCATCTACTGTCAACTTAATTGATGCCATTAATTACAGAGTCCTTCATGCGTGACTGGTCAGTTGCCTAACATTAATAAGCAAGCATCCCAAAGTAATACATCATTCAGTTAGAAACAAATAACAACGTGAAGCATTTTTATAAACAGAAAGAAAAAGTTAGGTGTAAGTGACCGGAAAGGGCTAATTTTTAGCTTGACTGGTTTGTCTAGTGTCTGTCACATTCAGTATTTAAAAATCATTTTTTTTCTGCTTTGTAAATACAATAACACATTGTGGTCTGAAACATGAAATTCTGATTTTTTTTTTTTTTTTTAACAATTTCCACTACATTTGAAGCAACCAAAAAATAATCCACGATCACAAACGTGAGAAAAATTATCCTTCAAAGCTTTCTCTATCTGGCATTTTCAACTGGCAGCCTTATAAGGCAGCACTGACAGACTCAATTTATACAAGTACATGTCAGTAAATTAGAATATTATTGAAACGTTAATCCATGTCAGTAACTGAAATAAACAAATGGAGTTCATATGTCGTAGTTTCATTACATGTGCAGTGATAAAGTTCAAGCACGTATTGTATTTATTTTTATTATTAGAACTTACATCAAACAAAAAACCCAAAATGTAGTAATTACATGGGAGCTTTTTGTGTTTTAAATGAATTTTTTACCATAGAATCGTTATAGCATTGTTCTATAGTGAGTTGACTCTTAGAGCTAACTCATTCAAAAACAACACATCACTACAAGTAACTTGGATTGTGAGCTCATCTTCCTCCAGGTTACGGGACCAAATCATAGTCATAACAAGACTGAGTAGCAGTTCAGTCCTTTTTCTCCGTAGCACTTTAAGACACTTCTTACATGGCCTCTGGTTCGGGAGTGACTTATAAAGGAAATGTCCTGTGTACATCTCTGTTGTCTCGTAGTGGACACCTTGATAATCTCCTCCACAAGCTCTTCAGTGGGTTCAGCTTTGCAATCCTCTCAAGCCTGCAGTATTTCTGTTGCCTTAGCACCTTTTTCGACAGCACTTTTTCCATCCACTCAACTTTCCAGTAATATTCTTGGAAAGAGCACTGCTTCGGCCAGATCCTTTAGAAATATTGTTTTTGAGGCTGAACCTCCTTACGGATAGTGTCAGTGATTGTCTGCTGGACAACTGTCACATCCAGAAAGTCATGACGATAACATGACTTACACATTCATTCCGTCTCAAAAAAGCTACATTTTTATTTGTGTTATGTAAATGAATTTGGGGGTTTTTCTTTAGCTGTAAGTCATAATTATCAAAATTTACAAAAAAGAACTTTTTCAACTGAATTACTGAAATAAATTATTTTCATACAATTTTGTAACTTATAAAGATGCAACTGAAGCCTTTGTTGACAGGATCGTTATTTTGTTTCACTGCTGCTTTATTCATTCAGATAGAGTCCATATATTTTTTTAAAGAGCCAGATCTCTATCAAACAGTTTCTTCAGAGAAATTTCCAGATTATTTTGTGAAGCAAACCGTTAGTTAATCAGGCAGTTTTAAACAGTCTATCTCATGGCTAACTCCACTGCAAAAGTATAACTTAATGTGATTGCTAAAGAAGGACAAAATTTCAATTATCAACTCCCTCTAAATAGTTGCAGCTCAGCGACAGAGGTTCATTTAATGATCTGTATATTCTCTCTAAGGGCTCTGCTGTGTACTTTAAATGTGGATAACTGAAAGATGGCTTTATTAAATGTTGGTCCCGATCTGTAAAGAGAGTGGAAGTACCCTGCCAAACACTAAAAACAGTTATCTGTCTTGTGGTATGTCGAGCAAAACTTCATACAAGAGCCACACAGTGAAGAGGATAAAACAGAAACGCTAAAAGCAGTTATTTATCATGTGGAGCTCTACATTGTTATGCCTGCTACTTCATCAAACTCTGCACAAAGATGCTTTTTTTTTTTAGACAAAAACAAAAGAACATGCTATTCATCTTTCTGTTAACTCTAAAGGACCCTCCTCCCCTATCTGTTTCCCTTTTCTTACTCCTCCATATTTCTTCTGATTTCCTGTCAGCTTGAGTTGCAGCCCAATAAATGCTGATGCCTGTAGAAAAGTCTATTTTACTCCATCACTCTGTACATGTTCACCTCCTGTGTCTTTAGGCAGTACCTTGGTAAGGCTGCGGGCAGCACTGTCCTTGCCTCCGGGGGTAAGGTTCCTCAGTTGGACATCCAACAGTTCGACTAGCTGGGCCATGGCCCGGACTGTGGATGGCACATCGCCAGGACGCAGAAGCCCTTTGGTCTGCTCTGCCAGCTCCTTGGCCACAATCGCTGCCGTCTCGCCTGAGCGAAGCTGCAAGCCAGGGAAGGACGGCGGAGGGAGGCGGGGGTGGGGGGGGTGGGGGGACAAAGTGAAAGTAACAGAGAGATGGATGGCAGTTGAAAAAAAGGAAAACGTTAGACGAGGTGAGAAGACAAGGAAAAAGTTTGGCAAAGGAGAAAAAGTTTGTAAGAGTGTCAGGTGAAGAATAGCAAGAGAGAGAGAGAGAGAGAGAGGAAGGTTCCAGCAACATGACAGATGGAAAGAAACAAGACGGAAGAGGACGGACAGGAAGAGGTAGACGCAAATGTGAAGGAATGGAGACGATGGGAGAAAAGGAGGGAGGTAAAAAAAAATGTAAAAGGTTAGCTTAAAATTCACTTCATATAGGGTGAAAACATAAGACCGGTACAGCAGAGACATTTACATACATCATGCACACACTGTACTGTAAGTTGCTTAGGAAAACATTATATAAGGAAAAAACACATTTCCAGTTCTACAATTCCCTGCATATGGCAGCTTTTCCAACAGTGGTCTGGATGGATGGATGGATGGATGGATGGATGGATGGATGGATGGATGGATGGATGGATGGATGGATGGATGGATGGATGGATGGATGGATGGAGAGGAAGAATAAATGGGTCAATGAATGAATAAATGAATTAATTAATGAAATAGTGTCTTTTTTTTTTTTTTTTTTTTTCAAAATAAAAATGATTTTTTAAAACCCCACCCCGGAT